>NW_021133983.1:0-183321 GCF_004193835.3 Ostrinia furnacalis
GTAAAACTGGATCGGCCACACTCTCCGAAGGGACCCCGATCACATCCCCAAGCAGGCTCTAGATTGGAACCCCCAAGGAAAATGCAAACGTGGTCACGCCAAAAAAACATAGCGGTGCACTGCTAAGACTTGGAGCGAGATCAAACACGAAGCTCAAGACCGAATGCGACTGTTGTGGACGCCTTCTGTCCCATATAGGAGACATAGGACATTGAGTCACTTATATTATATGTAAAATGTATATGTATTTTTTTTACTCTTTTACCGCAACAACTACTTAACAGATTTTGTTGAAACTTTACAATATTGTCGTTTATACATCAAAATAACAAATGGCTAGTTATAATAACATTTATTTTACCATAACTTAAAAAAAACCTTATAAAATTAAATATTTTGTTTTATTTTTGATTACTCTGACTCCCAACTTTGATTACCCCGACCATGAAAATTTTGATGGCGCATAACTTTTTATTCCTGCTTGCTACCGATGGGCCAATATAAAAAATATGCTCGTAATAATGTCTATTTTGAAATGTTTTACCTAAACTTAGTCTAAATTCAAAAATAAAAAAGGTCGGGGTAATCAACAAAATAATCTAGATCCGGAGAATGACCGAGCAACAAATTGCTCACTAAAAGTGGAACGTAAGTCGTTGGTAAATAGACACCGATCCTGCGAAATGCTTGAATAAAATCATACAAACGCTAGTAATTATTATGAATAAGTAAAATTTTATAAAAAAAAATAAAACCGACTCCAAAAAACCTACACTAAAACGTAGAAAAATAATTACTAATTACCTACTTATTTATTAGGACGAANGAAAAAATAATCGTTCAAATTGGTTTATAATCGGCGGAGATATTGCGTATAAAAAAGTTCATCCCCAATTTTCCACCCTTGGGGGTTGTTTTTTTTATTATTAAATTTAAATGGGACCACCCTTGAGGTATTACCTATACGCCGAAAAAAGATTTGTTCAAATCGGTTTATAATTTGCGGAGTTATCGCGTAACAAACATAGAAAAAAAAAAAAAAAAAAACATACGGGTCGAATTGAGAACCTCCTCCTTTTTTGAAGTCGGTTGAAAATGGAACGAAATAATTGGCGATCCCGTTTCCAGCAATTTATCAGGAATCGAGGGCAAAGTCATTACCTAGGTACATGTTTACTCACAATTGTTTTTGATTATTAAATTTTTATTAACATGATTATTTTATTTACCTTACATCTTTTCCTCTAATTTGAATTTGTAGCAATCGAGTTACTCTGGTTATAAGCTTTTCCTTATCGTTTTTGAAACATAATTAGTTGTGTATAAAATAATTTGTAAGTAGGTAAGAGTTGCCAATGCGTGGCCCACCTTTTTAATAAAAGCACTTTAATGTAAGTATAAGACTCTATACTATAGTATTTAGAGTCCTAATTTGCAACAAATCTAATGCGCAGCCGACTATACAAGCATTAAAATTCACTTAAAGGTTCTGCATACGCACGTCATCGTTTATTTAGGGTTAAATCAGCATTCTACAATGTATTTTCCGTTGATGCGCCGGATTAAAATTCCTTCGCGGTGCGTCTGAGATCTCTCCTACTCAACAATTGTAATCCTGCTGCATCAAATGCACTGCGTGTGCGCATGCCATGATAGCTGAATTATATCACTTCGACGCATCTCAATAGGTATGACTGTTAAGGTAAGATATCTAATAGATAAGTAAAGTATCATTTACATTTGGAAATAGATTTCAGAGATAAGGCATTGTGAGAAACTAACACCTAAAACACAAGGAACAAAACAATAGGTAGATGCCTTATAGGGTGTAGACATCCACTAAGAACGAATTTTACGAAACTCCACCCCTAAGGGGGTAAAACGGAGGTTAACTAACTCCACGCGCACGAAGTGCGGGCGCCCGCTAATGATTAAATATTTCTTAAAATGTTCCTATAATCTACCATATTTTGCTTGTCATAGATTTCCTAAATTATCATACTTCATTAATAAACTACATATTAATCAATCGCCTTATTATAATAGCGCAAAGATCAAATCGTGGGCGGTACAATGCTGTCTCATACAACCACTTGTTGAATTATAAATTAATGTTTACATTATGTCTGTTCTGAACCAGAGTTACTACGCTAGGATAAAGCTAGAGTCATAATGGTTTATGATTTGGTTACACTAAGGATGGGATTTTAAACGACTTTGAGAATTATATGCAGCATATTCAATTGACTAAGTTAAGTATTGTAGATTCTAAATAAAAAAATATATTGGTTGAATTTTGATATTATTTATTTCAAACACAGGCTTGAATACCAATTTTGATGTACTCTAACTTTGTTTCACAATACAAAACCTACAGTATTAACGGATCACCATTTATAAAATCTCTACCGCGAACTCTGAAAAAGTAAAAAATAACGACAGATATTTCCTGCGCGTGTACATACCGCCATTAAAGGCAATCCTTACTAAGAAATGTACATCGCATCTCATAAATAAAACTTACGCAATCTACCTTAGAGCCGGAAAACTGCCATCTGAACTGAAAAAAAGCTCATTCATAAAAAACTTTAACAATGAACATAAATTTAAATAAGTAGAATTACTGCTAATGTGACTTTTACTCGTTTCAAACCAAAGTAGGCAAACCAAACTGAACGTTGACAATCAGCATCCAATGTTTTAATATCATGGTAATATCCAGTCATATGCCAAAATAATCACCCAATGCTTACAGTTAAAACATACGCAATTCACAGTAGCCGTAAAATGTATGACAGAAATAAATTTTAATGGCAATTGCAAATGGTACATCGCGTAATGAATAAGTGTGAAAATACATTTCAGACATTAACCCAAGGGTCGCAGTGGCGGTAATCAATCGGACTTTCGCTGGAACGTCAGGCCGCGGCTCGATGTCATCCAAACGTAGGTACATCTGATGCAGGGCTATCAAACGTAAGTATATCTAATAAATATTAAAAATGAGTATCGGGACCGTGCGATGTGGAAGTCATTGGGTGAGGCCTATGTTCAGCAGTGGACGTCCCATGGCTGAAATCGGATCTATTCTCACCTCCAATGGATGAGTTTCATGTGCTGCCTCTTCTCAACACTGACCCATTTATTGTCCCGAACAAAACAGTTAGCTAGGATGTGTAAAAGAGCTTTGTAAAAGCTTTTTTCTCGTTCTCACCACTGGAATGGCCTGGATGTACGCTTGCAGCTTGAACGCCAACATAAGCTCAACCAGTGATGGTCGATATTTTAGAGCACAGGTACAAAATAGCAAATTGTTGTCTCTCAAAATAACATTTATAAAATGGAAATTTAATGAAAATCTCGTGGGCATCTGATCTTTCTGGTTTTAGGACGGAGAAAAATAAAAGCTTTCTCGGATTAAGTTTATTTCATTGAGGTATAACTACTTAGGCATAGTGAAATGTTTACAACAGCCCTAGCCATCGCTAATGGATCGTTAGCTTCTCGCAAGCTATTCGCGAAGCTAGTCTAATAATGTTCCCTTTCAATCGACCGCCGCCGCTTCCGTCGCGTTGCGTCAGTCAGGTTTGCTCGATTTTCATTTACGACTGCCACATGTTACGTCGATTTGAGTTATAGCTTATAGCGTAACGACAGCCCACACGATGCGCTATATCGCAGCGACGATGCGCTGTAATGTTGTACCAAATGTCGCAACGCGTCGCATCGCACCAAGTTTTTACAGTAAAACGACGCATGCGAAACATTTTTTTGCCATTTCAATAACCTGTAGAATAAAAATAGAAAAAACTTTATAGGTAATTTGTAATATCAGCCCCCGCTCAGCATTTCTCGTGACATATTCGAAAGGGACATGTCAAAATGCTGGTCTTCCGCGGACACTTTTATTGATGGCATGTCTCTATCATTTACCATTCCATAAGTTGTACCATGTCCACCATGAGACATGTAGGTGATGTATTTAGAACGTAACGTAGAAAAGCGACCATGAAAGTTAGTCTCTACATTATAACAAACGCTACTCTGTTCCAGAAGCATAATGATAGGTCTATTAAGACGTAATAAGACCTAATGGCTTTTTAAACTGTTTTAACAAAAACTTTTCCTGGCGAAAAGTGATTTCTTTGCTACAATGTGAAAAAAAACATGTTCTTTGACGCTTTTTGAGGGCATTGTACTGAATAAACCACAGTCTCTAAAAACATTGTGCTTTTTAAATCACGATGTGGTGTTGTTTACATTAGGGAGGGTTTCAAAAAGCACAGCCACGAGTATGACTTACAAAATGAAATGGAAATAGGAAAATGCAATCTCATACTATGAATTCTGATCGAGGGCTTTCAGTTACTTTTATGACGCTCGTCCTTGTGGAATCATTGGATATAAAATAAACTCAGTTCACTTTTCTACGACTCCTTTGAGAACATACACACCCACATCAACACCACCAACATACTCACTACATCAAATAATATGTATATCTACATATTTAGGTACTACGAGTACTCGTACGAGTACTTATGCGTCTTGTAAACCAAGTAAGTCTATGAGTAAATCCAGTCATGTTCTTGAAACCAATCACTACTTTACTTATTATCATAGCTGTTGTAAGAGTACGTCAATAAAAGACAAAAGTAATACCCTATTTTTTTATTAAAACTTCACTCACACCTACACCGCTAAAGCACTTATGATCTTCATTCATAAATAAAGAACCAGCTTCAGATAGTATTATTTTATTGCTGCACACAATTGCAAAATTCCATAGTGAAGCGTATAAAAGCTAATATCCAGACAGGAGGTCGCGGGGGCGGCTGCTCACTTGGGTGCCATTCATGCCGGAATTGGGTCATTAGGACGCTACGAACCTACTTATTACGAAAATTGGCAACTTGTGGATACTTCAATTAGGTTTGTTTTTCGACACGACTAAATTGAGTGGCTCCTTTACTTACATAATAGCATATTGATAAGAAACTCGTTTAAATATTAAAATTGTTTATTTTCCTGTAGGGATTGAAGTGCCTTTTAACATTAAGGCTCTAGTGATAAGACATAAAAATAACTTTCATGAAAAAATACTTCGTTGAACTACGAATTATATATCATTTACGAGTAATTCAAGTTTACTTTTACATTTACAGAGAAAATGAACATTTTCATACACGAGTCAAACAAATATTCTTGGAAACCCGCCTACTTAGTAAAATAAGCGAGCTATTTGCATGCCTTGTCGAAATATAGGTCAGGTCGCGATATCTGCCACGGGGATGCATCGACGCCCCGGTAACCCAGTTGCACGCAAGGGCACCGTCTACCCACCCCTGGACCACATCAACCAGCTAAGTTGAGCTCCCGGTACCTTCCTGCAACCACCTTTTCCCCTTTACAATGTGAACTGCCGGGAGGGGAGAGGTAGGCCTATGTATGCTGGCTCAGGCGACCAATCTCACGACACATTGCAACTCCTAATGATAGCCCGGAGCATGAAAACGATGCTTTCAAGCCTGATGGCCCTAGACAGCCTCTTCTCGATATAAGAATTTTAACAGAGCTCTTGCTACGAGGACGGAGTGAACTTTGCTCTGAATTTTTAACACATACCTACCTAAGGGTGTCTGCAAAAAAATTTATTGACTGTCAACTGGTTATTTCTCTGTTGTGAATTATGATAATTGGTAACGATACTTCGTTAAACGAAACTTTTTATAACTCTGCCTGCGGCTTAGTCCATAAGAATTTCGATAAATTAAATACAGCCTTTGTGTTTTTTCATTTCAAGTTGTAAAAATCTAATTCTGTGGAAACCCTCAAACAGTTATACAAAATACAAATATCAATACTCACCCATTCGGGTATATTATAAATTCAGTATAAATTGGAAACTGCTTTTCTCATTTGGTTGCAAATTGAAATTTTCTATTTACGCAGAGAAGCCAAATAAAAGTGGTCCATTCGAAAAAGCCGCTATTCGATTTGTGTCTAATAAATAGATGTCGCAGACTATCACAGAATCTAATTCATAACGAATGTTGTATGACTTTTCAGAGAACTCTATCAATATTAACTTACAGACTATTGGACAGACATAGACCTACTTTAATTCATCGGTCTGTCTATAAATAGCTTTTTTGTTTAATTTAGACAAACAACATGTCTGTATTGACACTAAAATAACTAGAAATACTTAATTATGTTTGACATTAGGGCTAAAAACTCGTCTGAAGTTTTTGAATAAAGCTTTACGTGCGTACGTTATTTTAATAATAATAATAATAACGTTAATCGTACTAAACTTAATTATTATGATAAAATATAATCTTATTTAAAGATAAATTTATCCGTAGACCGTCTGAAAGTTTAATATGTAGTATTTTGTTCCCAGAACATTGTACTGAGCTTTAAAGAGCTTTTGAGTGTTGGTCCGATGGGGTATGTCAGATGCCTTTGGCGGCTCAATTTTGACACCAGGATTGCGACCACTGAGTTATTTTTACTAAGTTTCTTTTAGACAAGGAATGTCGCCACCAAAACATGTTAGGAACCTACATTATGTAAGTGTATATTGTGTACTTACGTCAGTGGAAAATGGCAGTAAGTACCTTGTTACTACTCAAAGTTAAACAAATAAATTTAAACTAGAGAGACAAACAAAAATCATTTTCACAGCCTCACATTGCTACAATTTTCAAGCTGACGTGATGCTGTTTTTCTTATTCTGAAATTAATGGTCTTATTTCTAGGTTGTCAAATACCTACTTAGGCTGAGTTGCACCACCTTAAACCTTTACAACTTTTACTGAAACTACATAATAACGCTAGCCGGTGTTTTTATATGGAGTTTGATAGATTTTTTTTTATTACAGTTAAAATAAGATGGTGCAACAGCCTTGTTACAGTAACGCGTATCATGAGATATTTAATTAGTGCAAAAATCAGACGACTGCATTGTTGTCGGCGGAAGCGCACTCGGTTTGATCCTCGCAAGTGATAAAGTTTTATGTTCTAGTGATGTAGGTGTGTATAAATGACAGCACATTAAGCTTAACACTGTAGCATCTTATGTAGTTGTAATAGTAGCTATTTTACTACCAAAATGTCTAACTTGTTCTAATGTTCTTACTTACTTTTTTGGGAGTAAAAAAGGGTTAGGTCTAGGTACATTTCTTTGTCTGATTAAAATTAACTGAGGAAATGGTACCCTTTGCGTACTATTATGACAACTGAGATGAAATTAAATAAATCATCATAATACTAGGTACGTCTCTTAATCAAAACCTAGTAATTAATCAGGTACCTAAATAAAAACTAAACTGAACTAAGTAACAACCTTTATTAAAATTTTCACTTTGACCGAAGACAAAGTTCCTACAAAGCATAAGTTCAGTAATTTAAGTTTATATTGTTGGTCGTCCTAAAAAATAAATAAAACTAAACTTAACTAGACAAAAATATAGGTAATACAATTCCATACTAATTTAAAATGAGCATCCCCTGTATATCACAGAGTGTGCTAATTTTCTCAACAAATAGTTAATCTTGACGTCAATACATCATGTATTGGGAGCATGATTATGTTCTAGAATTCTCACAAAAGTAGGCATTTATTGCACGTAAGTTAATAGGTATTGGAAAATGTGTGCTAATTTACGTGAAACTGACAACTGTAGCATTTTAAGTAGTTGTAGTAAATGATATTTTGCAAGAATAATAATGTTTAGCCTGATAAGCTAGCAACTGTATAATGTAATTCGCTCTGCCATATTTAATTATAGTTATTGTTTTAATCCAGGCACATCGCTGTAACAAACATCCAGGGAAAGATTTTATATTCTCTTTGTTTCAGAGCTTAGGTTACATTTAATTTTGCATTGTACGCAAGACTTAATTAACACGAAAGTGCTAAAAGATACTGGTTCGCCGCCTAATTAGTGAATTACATTTCAGAAACTACGCAAATGCAAAATAAACGTGATAAAAAACGGGATACTGTTAATGAATACTTTTAGGTTTAGAAAATGTAAATCTTTTACATACATTGTAATTATCAAAGGTTTTTAGGTAGGTAGGCTCGTTTGTTGTGAAATTATAATTCATAAAGTACAAAAATAACACTTGAGTTATGTAACAATAACTATCGCAGCAGCTATGGACATAGCAATAGCATAGCGAATGATGACCTCAAACATAAAAACTACACAGAAAAACCTTTTTCACCTATCCAATTAGTGACATAAGTTCGGCCGGAGAATCTCGCTAGGCATGCAAGCCGATGCCACTGCCGTGATTCTAAGAATTTGTTCACCAAACAAGTTATGGGAGGTGCACACTATCGACAATGTAACGCACACTTGTCGATGGACGTACGTACGATAGTGTTCAGGTCGAAGCCTGGCAACGGAGCGAGAGGCTGTGCACACATATCCAGTTACACCGGAGTGGGGGTGCGGTGTCGCTGTGTGCGTGCGAAGCGTAGGCGTTACGTACACAGAGCTTTCACAGCGCAGCCTTGGCCGCGAGACACGTGCGTCACTAGGGCCGCACCGGCCCTACAATGACTGTTATCGATAGCAAATAACTATGTCGTGCGCGTGTGTGCTGTTAGCATTAGCGAGATAATGGCATGCGTGTGTTAATCATCTAATAAGAGAGTGGTTGTCTTTCAGGCGTGAGATGTTTAAGTGCGAATACGCATTGGAACCGTATAGGTCAAGTGTCTATATGCTAAGCACTTTGAAACCACCCATACACGGATATCAAGTTATTTAAATATAATTTTTGGGTACATTTTATGTCTCTACTTACGTATCTTTTATTGAAGAATAAATCCACAAAACTACATTCTCGTTGTTTCCCAGAATCAGAGTTGTAAATCTGTGTAAAGAAATTTTTTCAACCGATGTAAGTAATATTTGTTTACCAAATTATATTCAAATCAGCCAAGCGCAACTACATAAAACATACATTTAAAATTTAACATTTACAAAGGTCGTGAAAACGTTTATACCATTCCAGACCATGCACAGTACACGTATACGTTTAGTGACAGTCTATGAATAAATACGGCAAATTAAGTCGTTACATCCTTGCTAATGAGATGACGTAATTTTTCAGGTGGAAAAACGCTAGGTTTTACACCAGCGGCTAAAACGACTTAAGCATAGGTAATCGTGACAATATTTCAGTACCGATTACTAGTAGATAGATGCTCAATTTCCTTTGAAGGAAACATATCTTTGAGTCTTTTATATCAATTGCTAGCTTCTGCCTACAGTTTACCTTGCGTAAGCTTTGATAGAACACAGCCTTTGCTTACAGATACCTACTATTTCGAAGAATAAACTATAACATTGTAAAGTTTTATCAAGATCAAGTAAGATAAGCGTGAACGGAGTAACAAAATCCATCCATCCATACATACCTACTCACAAATCTTAGTTGTTTTAGTTCTATAAATATCACTGAAAATTCGATATTTACTTAACAATTTTCTCCCTCCGCACATCCCTATAGCCCGGGTGGCGGGCCGGCGGGTGGTAGTACTCCCCTCTTGCCTCTCACTCTATCAGCTGAGCAGCACGTGCATACAATCGTCTAGTGTAGACGGGTACTTCTCATTTACACTCAAATTTGATGGTCACACAGTAATAGTTCATAAACGGTATAAGTTAGAACAATAACTTTGAAATCAGATGATAAAATATCTATTTAGCTACATATAAAATAAATTTTATCGTAATAGAAGCAAAAATAATACGAAAAAATCACATGAAACGATAAAAAACGGGGTCATTTTTCGCGTTCTCATCGTGTCACACCTTCGGTTGCAATTAAACATTTGGTTACTGAATTCACAATTTTCATTCAATTTGTGTGTATCATATACTAAAATCATCGTAATTAAATATACTTTCCACACAACAGTCAAAAAAATATTTTCTTATAATTATTTTGAATTGAGAAAGCGAAATACGTTGGTCACACGATTTTAGGTACCTAAAATTTTGAGTAATAATACAAAATTGCCGTTAAACCGAACACCAGCAACCAATCACAGCATTCTATTCGGTTAACGTCAGTCGCGCTTCGACCATTGGGGAGGTGAGATAGGTCGATCGTCGCTCCCCGAAAAAAATACGTAACTTTTTGTGATTATCCATAGACATACCGTCGCTTGCTTGAACAATATTTTCTACCTCTAAAATTTAAACAATTTAATTGAAACTTTGCCATTGAAAACTCAACATGTTAGACTTATTTGTGTAGTATTCAACTTGAACCGTTAAATTCAAATTTAAGGATAATTCATAAAAAACTAAAATTTTCGTCACCTTCGTGGCATCACCTTCGTGGTGTTTTATACACGAAGGTGATTTTAGGCCACGAAATTGATTTCTTACTTTGGTTTATTTCAAAATATAGTGACTGGTGTTTATGTTTTTACAATATTTTAATAACTAATAAATTATACGTGGTTGGTAGAGATCAGTACATCAATAAATAAATAAGGGCCTCGTATTTTTGTTGTCTGTCTGTATGTATGTCTGTATATGTGACTGTGTAGGTATCTGATTGTAAGATAAATTTAATCTGAAGTTTGAGTTATAAAAGATTGGAATAAAAATTATTTTTGAAAAACAATCTTTTAATGCGCTAAACAGAATAAAATAAAATATAAATTGTTTCAAACCTATCAACTTATTACTTTACTCAATGAGTTAATCGGTAAAATTGTATCTTGTATTTAAGTAGGTACCTATTTATATTATGTTATTGCTATTTGTCTATGAAAATAAGACAAAATATGTGTTATATAAACACTTAAGAGTCATTTACAGTAGGAAAGTTTGAAAAAAAAAATTGCTGTGAAATACAGAATCACTTTCGTGGCATCAAAAAATTCAAAACGTTAAAGCTTCCAAACGAGACTCACTATTTGACTGATTTACTGAGAATACAATCTTCACATCAGGCGCTACAATTTTTGTTTACAAAAAGTTCAAATATGTTAGAAATAAAATTCGCCACGAAGGTGACGATGAGAACCGTGGCGATGAGAAATACCCAGACACAGGGTCAGATCCGTACACGCAAACAATTTGGAAAACAACGTCCATGTTGATAATAGGGTTGCTATCGAAGCCGATTGTAGTTCTATTATGGTTGCTGAGAGCGAGGGACTTATACCTACATACTTAAAGCAATTAAGGGTTTACGTAGGCAGTTACTTGTTTCATTTGTACGAAAATAGATGATACAATTATTGAATTCGTTCGTTCAATTGATAGCAACGAGTAATGTTGACATTCAATAAACAGTAATATCATGTGGTATTTATAAATAATGTATTCTATAATTATATTTTTAAAGTTTGCAAACAATAACTACTTATTGAGTTACTACTAATAGTCATTAAATATATTTTTAGATAGGTACATGACTTTTAAAGTCACGCGCCGGAAAAATGAAAATATGCACGTGAAAAATTAACAAGAATCGCGAAAATTAGCTGTATACAAAACAGACTCATAGACACAAGATGTGATAAAATCGACTGAAATTTCTATTTGAGTATACGACTGAAATCTCAGTAAATAATAAATAAATATCCTTGGATATTTTACACTACACTTCTAGTCCCAAACTAAGCAAAGTTTGTACTATGGATACTAGACAATGAATATCGAACCCGGGACCTCGGCA
Organism: Ostrinia furnacalis; assembly: GCF_004193835.3. Lineage (NCBI taxonomy): Eukaryota > Metazoa > Arthropoda > Insecta > Lepidoptera > Crambidae > Ostrinia > Ostrinia furnacalis. Next base: position 11,725 of record NW_021133983.1, read on the forward strand.
TATTAGTCCGTTACGAACACAACATTATTTTCATTTTTCAATCATATGCTGAAATTCAACGTAAGTGTTAGCCTCTTTTAGTTTGCAAGATTATTATTCAATATATTCAAGTCTATTGGCGAAGACCCTACATTATTTACACGGTATTTTTCCACGAACCTGCCAAACTGAAAGTGGGTGAAATCTCATAACTTGGCAACGCCAACCCTCGCGAAACTTATAAATGTAATAACCGTATACTGCCCTAGGGCGCGGTGATACGTTGCGTAGTCGATAAAAGTCGTGTATAGTGACGTCATGTAGGCAGTTAGAGATGGAAAATTTAAAAAGATAAGATAAGCTAGTTTTGAAGTTTTTTGTTACTATGAAGTAGTGTCCGACCGAATGTTCGGTTTCGGTTTCGTTTTCGGTTGAGTTTCGGTAAAAACACGAGTTTCGGTTTAGTTTCGTTTTCGGCGGCAAACTTGCCGAAACTACGACCGAAACCGAATGTGCATTCGGGAGATTCCGCGCTGTTATCGGTCATGTTCGGCGCGTTGAATGAGTGAATGTCGTGATTCGCTCGCTTGTTTGTTTGCTGTTAGTCTTGTTTTGTTGTGGTGGCGAGTTTTGAATTTGGTAAGTTTTATCTCGTTTTATGTCGTTATAACATAAGAGCGGGTAGTAAACATAAAAAGAAATTCAACATGACTGATAAAAGTATAATCAAGTTTAATCTAACCTATAAATTTTTTTTGGTTCGCAAATGTTCGCTGGTAGGGTAAAAATATTATATGAGACATGTAGAGGCTCCTTAAGAGCATATTTTATGACGATTTGTAAGAACTATTTATTAGTCTAAACAAATAAAGAAATTTTGACTTTGACTTTGAATGCTATACGTAAACACACATTAGTTACGTAGTTAGTAATGACTATAGTGCATTTCATGGTGATCATATTATGGATTCAGAGTTTCAAAGTTCATTTTAGTATTTATCACCAAGGTATCCAAGTGGCAAGTACAGTAGATACTAACTTACGTACTAGTACTACCAATTTTGTTTTGAGAAATTGTTAAGGTAAAAGACCCACCCGACCATGGGACGGGTTATGTAAATGTCCTGAATATTGCAGTAATTAAAAAAAATCTAGACTATAAATCCTTATTTTTCTTTTTTAATACATAATTTGATACCTTTTAGAGTAAAAGGGCGCTTTATAAGTTCAATTTTAATGCAATTTAAAGAGAAAACAATAAAGACTGACTGATTATAATAACGTTTTCTTTATTTTTCCCTCAAAATATGAGCCTTGTAAGGAAGTTTCGGTTTCGGTTTCGGTTTCGGCCGAAATAGACACCGTTGCCGAAATTCGTTTTCGGTTTCGGTTTCGGTCGTAAAACTAGTTTCGGTCGGACACTACTATGAAGATCAATACTTGGGCGGCTTGGGCCACCGAAATTAAGTAGGTCTTACTTGTTACATATTATAAAGCCCGAAATGGAATCAGGAGCTAAGCTCGAATTATGTAGCTACCTCGGATTTTATGTCAGATCTTTTATCTGACTTTAAAATTCTGTTGTTGGATTTTCTGTAAGCCTTCAAGCATCCTTCTAAAATAAATAAATAGAGTAAAATTCCACTAGGTAACTACTTTCAAGTTGATAAGTATCGAACGTTTACTTTTAGGTTCCACTTGATCATAAATAAATTCTAAACACCAATTATAGTAATTAAAATTCCTCCTTTTTATACAAACATTAAACATCTTACTATCATACTAATATTATAAACGCGAAAGTTTGTATGGATGTCTGAATGTCAACATGTTTGTTACTCTTTCACGCAAAAACTACTGAACGGATTTTGATGAAACTTTACAGTATTATTGTTTATAACCCAGAATAACATTAGGCTATAGCAATTTCACGTGGGAGAAGCCGCGGGCAAAAGCTAGTAATTTATGAATTCTTAGTTTGATTGTAACCAACCTCCACCACGAAACTCTTCGAAACTATTTTAAATGAGCCATTATAATAAATAAGTCAAACGCTCAACAAAAAGGAAAATAATTTCGTTATAGTGGACTGTAATTGTATTCAGCCCTATAAATAAATGCAACAATGTAATAATCAACGATCCACTGAATCAAACCGCATTCTAGGATAAACCAGCTCTATCACAATGGAGCTGGATTCCAGCATATTCACTCCTACAATAGGCAGTGCGGTCCTCCTGAAGTTCCAATGACCTTTCATACGTGTATCTATCTTTTCAGGATTTCAAATATGTATAAATCAAAGTCAAACTGAACTAAATTACTAACTTATGAAATATTATTAATAATATAGTGCTCGCAAATACGTCAAATTCTTCAAGAAAAAAAAACTAAAAGACTAGTAAAACACCCTTAAGTTTTGCTCTTATGGAGTCTTTACATGTCTCATACTCTTTTTGCCCTACCAACACTTCGAGATAGGTCATTTGGCAAAAATAATCCTCATAAGATCACTCCCTTGAATATTATAACGTCTCTCACAGTTAAATTCTTTTACTACTCATTGTTAGCCTTGACTTTGTGTATCACATCTTTGTTTCTAAATTGATGATCCACAGATGTATTTGTAGCGTAAAAAAAATTAGTGACACTATCGTAAATATTAGGGGTATTTAATTTAGGAGATCAATTTTGGCACTTAGATTTACGGATAAGTTGTATAACGTATCAAATGAAATACTTTCAGCTTATACCTACCCCATACTAAAATTATTTCCATTTATTTCAATTACATTTATTGTAAAAAGCGCCCATTCTACGTAGCTTAAACAAGTACATTCTATGTAAAAACGTAGATGGACGCTTTTCACATAAATTTTCACAATAAAAACACTGTCCGTCAAACGTTAGCCTTTATAAATGGCAATAGGTATTTGAATGACTATCAAAGTATGACCTCAAGATTGAATTGAACCTGTTTAGTTCAATTCTATTACAGCTCAAGTCAACTCAGTCAATCACTGATCACGATCTTTCCCACTGGTGTAAATAATTGCACTTATTAAACACAGTTAATAAGGATTTCATACACTTCAATGTCGCTATTGTTGCCTAGAACATAATTACTATGTTTCGCTGAATAAATACTGCAGTTACAAAAGAATGCGATAGATGACGCAGAAGAGGGAATACCAGGTTGTACAGTCAGCGTCAAATAGTTCGTGACACCCAAAGTGACCAAAAAGTTGACAACACAACCTTATTTCAATTTAACAAAGATGGTACTACTCCCTCCTGCAACTCCTGTGTAGCCAGGATCTACAGCTTGGCCGCCAATAAAAACCCAACCAGTGAAGGTTAAGTTTGTCCCGGGGGAAAGTTAAACATGTCATTTGGATCCGCAACGAAATTAATCAGAAGAACATAGGAGGACTTCGAAGTTAATTAGGGTTTGACTTCCCTGTAACAAAGACGGGTTGCAAACATTTTGGCTACTTTGAGTGTCACGAACTACTTGAGGCTGCCTGTACCTGTTCTTTTCTAAATTGACTATACCAGGACCCGGATTTGGGAATCCCGTCCTAGGAAATTACCGCCAATCTACCAAACATTATAAGTAGGTATAGCCTTTAGCCATTTTGGATAACCACAATAATACTGAAACGAATTTGATAATAACAGTAGAGTCGAATGGGATTCCAATCAATTAATTATAAAATGTGATAGTTTCAAACTATATTACATAATGTTATGTGTATTAAACCTCTAAAAACAAAGATTTGTAACTAGGTTTGTACCTAGTTACTGTAGAAGTAAGAAACAATATAAACAGTGAAGATAAACCCTCTGAAAGACTAATACAATTTTAATTAGTTTATCAAAGGGTATAAAATCTACAAAGGAAAGTCTATCATAAGCTAAATGTGAATTCTTTATAGGGATAATAAGTAGCTGACTAACATTTTTATAGAAATAGCATGAAATGGCAGGTGTAGCTCATGACAAAAGAGAAACCATGCTAGTCTATACTTCTAATGTATTCTAAGGTGTAGGGCGTAGGCATTTGATATTAATACGGGCAATTTGCATCGTACTTGTTATTCCTATAGATAGATGACACCTGACCATTAGTGCACTGAACTCTATCATCCTATACATAATATTATTTCTAATAAAATCTTAATCTTATCTTAAATGATACTGCATAAGCCAAAATCATGAATATAAAACGGAAACTTACTTAGTTACCTACCTAATGCTTGGCCAACGCAAGCAAAACAACGGGTCACTCTCAAGGGGTGACTCATGCGAAGTTTCTAAGACTCTAGATTTTAAAGCGTAGGCTTGACTGGATCTAGCTTACAAACCAGTTTTAGATATTTAGATGCCTAATAGAAATCTTAGGCCGGCTTGCACCGTCTTACTTTAACTTAACTTTGACAAAAGTCAAAAATCTGTCAAATTCCATACAAAAAACACCGGTTAACGATAAAGTTGCGGTCAAAGTTAGGTGGTGCAACTCAGCCTAAATATACCAATCTACCTCCGCCTAGTGCATACCATTTAAAAGTTTTATAGCAAACTAAATCTTAAGTTTTAATAAGAGTATCTTTTTTACTTTTCAGAAACAAGAGAGATGGAAACAACGAAATTATTTCTTGAATGTTCAAGCAAAAAGCTTCGGCACATCTGCAGCGCGCCGCATGCCTACGCAGGCACTTTTAATCTCGAATAACGAATTCAGTCGCCCGCGTCACTTTGTTTTGTAACGCGTCGATCTTGATATGCGCTCGCACATGAATGCATGCGCGCTGCGGCGGCTTCCCCATATGGCCAAGGCTAGGCCTTTTATGGCTCACATAAGTGGCCACTCACCCACAGTCTGAACGAGCCACCAATATCAATGAACTGGCCATCAATAAAACATGTGGCACTAAGCCAGGAAAGGAAACGGCGAAATGAGAAAAAGAAATATTTGAAAAAGGCATGCGATGCGTACACTCGATTGTTTTGCAATCGGAAAGCATTCAATGTTAAGCTCCACGTACACAGCATGAAATATTCGCCGTGATTATGTTTTTACTGGCTACCGGTCGGGTGGGTGTTACGTAACGCGGCTATTCTGCTGGTCGGTGATAACGATCTTGTTTTATTGGTGAATGATAAGGTTTCTGAATAATTCAAGCGTAGAGCTGGTTCCGAGATGCTATTCCGATATAGGAGGCAGAGGCTGGAGTGGAAACAAAAATAATAAGTATGAAGGAGGGTCTCGACTTTCGTAGGAATGTCTGCGGTCACGGGGCGCGCATTCCGCGCGGCACCAACAACCTCGCTCACGACTGTGCCTCCACCTGTTTCAACTAATTGAACAACCAATTACCTACTTACTGTTTTGGACACATCGTTGATAAGGCTCGATATTTATTATAATACTTTCTAACTAATTTTCGTTCGGTTATAGGTATTTGTTATTTTTCATGTTTTACCTCTTTTCTTTCGTACACGTGTACCGATCGAGATCAAAGAATTACAAAAATAGGTATTTATTTATACAGAACCGTGGAGGTCCCAATATGTGCTCAAGGGTTCCTAATTAAGTGGTTCGCGGCTGCATTCCAGGCACTCATTTTCTGGGAACATACCTCTTTAATGCTGAAGCGGAATGTCGGTTTTTAAAGGCAGTGCTTGTATGATTTTCATTGAAATTTAAAAAAGAATACGCTGAACCTCCGTAGTACAATAAAACGACTTCTGTCGGCGACGTTTGTGTCTAATTTTTTGTTCACACTCGGTGGTTTTATTGGACTCGTAAAATACATCTTCATGATTAAAATTGTATTTCATTAGAGCACAGACGAAAGCATGATATACTAGCAATCAAGGGAACTTAAAACGTAATAAGTGTTACTTATTTCTGCTATTTATTGCAAATATATGCTCAGAAATGCTATAATTTTAATTGACGTGTTTCGAAGGTAAAAAATAGACCCTCGCTACAGGTTTCTTGGAAGTTAAGTGCTATAAAAGTTCATAAAATGCGTGTGCTATCTGCAGAAGGCGTATTCTGATTCCCATGAGGTGACTGAAGCCCTCCACGCGATCACGCGAAGCTACGTGTGAATCGCGTGAGAACAAGTGGTCCTTTTCGCATTTTTGTCATTGATAACGCCGAGCACGGATTGTCACGCTTTGATTTGATTTTGGCACTTAAAAATCAGCATTATTTATATGTAATAGCAAATAATGTACCAATAACGAAAAGAGATATAGTCTTAAAACCTGTAGAGGATTACCTACTTCTACTATCTGGAATTATAGGGAATTCCTTTATGTAATCTTGAAATTATTTCAGTGGTAGCTATTCTCTACTCTCCATGCTCCGATTAAACATGACTTTATTAAAAAATGAGCAGTTTCATTCTAGAGAAATTGTCGATTTTATCAATCGCCCTTCTTACCTGGCTTTTTACTACTCTCACCATCTGTTATTTGGAATTTGGATGAATGATGTGATTTATTCATGAATAACCCACATGCACACAGCCCTGTGGTGTGACACAAGAACAGGTTGGTTTCAATATTCGGACCAATCACCCAGCCCTCGTCCTGCCCACACGATAATGCATGCACACAACCTTAAAAAGGTATCACAGTATACTCGGTTAATAATTAAGGTTCAGAATTGTGTGCGTTTTTAGTGGACTTTAGCAAAATTTCATGAGATAATACCAACAGGGAGTAATAGCGGAAAAACCTGTAGTCAGTGTCGACGAGATACTTTAATAAATATGCCCGGTATTAAAGTGTGATAGCATTTTAAGCTACTCGGCTTTGCAGAAAATTGCACGAGAGGTTTGGGATACTTTAGAGAAAATCTGTAAATACTAATCCGTAAGTAATCAAAGGATAACATTGATAATAGTTAGTCCTAGTTAAAATATCAAGTTCAGATTTAGTTTCTAGAGGAAAAGGGTTAAAGTTTTGGAACTAATAAATCCAAGATGTGTAAACGCGATAGCTCATGATCCAATAAATATGATCTTCGACCATACAAGACGGCAAACTAACGTAAAAAGTTCCAGTAAATCAGATGTAAGATCTCATTTCGCAAGTTTAGGCATGGCCATTAGTCATCGCCAACGGTCAGCAAACAGGAAATCTTTGAAGTGCTCTTAGAGCGCTATAGAGCTGCTATAGCTACTATACAGCGTGGGCCGAACTTGTAGTCACGAGTATAAACATGTCAGGAACAGGCCTAGCCGCAGAGATATCTTTAAAAAGATATCACAAACATTTTCCTCTAACGCACAAACTTGGAAACCGGACGGCTATCGAGACTTATTTGGGCAAGTTTTGACCACTCAAGATTCAAATTATACGGTGTGCAACGGTGTGAATACATTTCGAAGATTTATAATGTTATGCTTGGTTGGTGAGATATCTATTCGTAAATTTTTGTAGAGTTTTTCAACTTATGGTTTATCTAATTCTTTTTCAATCTTTATTGTTTGTATTTCTTCCTTTCTTGCCTGTCTAAAATCCGCATAATGTGATCACTTCTGATCTACATTCTCATAATTCAGCAAACACCTCATATTACCTCCCTTTTTTCCCGTTATTTTAAATGTATTTTTTTTCTAATTTAGGTCATTTTCCTCCTTCCATACCAATACCTTAATCAAATGCAAGGAAAATATTTATATACATTTTTACTAATTATAATAATTTAGACGGATTGATTAAAAATCCACGATAAAACTGGGCTACCCGTATTTTACCTTATTTTATTTCAATTATGTAAATGACTTTTTCATTAGCATATTTTTTGCCTCATTTTACAATTTATTAAGCAGTGACTTCGCGGTTCGTTTAGGCATTAGAAAATAGGTTTTAGCAAGTCTACAATCGACTAAGTAAATACATTTTTTGCAACGATCGACGAGATAGTGATTGCATGAATATTTTAGAAATGCTATTGCATAACGCGTTTTGACTATTTATTTGCTTCAATACTTTTTATTACAACTTCGGCGTCGAAAACCATCTTTTTAAGAGTCTAATGTTACTCAATTGGCGTTAAAAAAACTTACGCAATTCAATACTCATCCGAAATTCGATTGTTTTGTGAAGAAGTACACTTAACACACTTTGCATTCGTGCTTATAAGAATCTAAGAAAACATCGAACAATTATGTAAATAGAAACTTACGAGAAACACTCTTCATCTTTACAAGACGTCAATGACTCTACATAGGCACATGTAATAATTTTAAGTGTTTTATTTGTATAATCTCCCAACGTTTTGGGACAAAGACCAACCTCATGACTCCTAATAGGCCTTTATCACAAAGATATCATTAAAGTTCGCAAGTGGGGCATGCGGCGGCGCATCTTAAAATAGCAATGGGCCGGCTGCACACGTTCCGATGCGATTATCGAGGCAGACACGTGTTGAGTCGCTATGCAGTCTGTGTTTACGCTTCAATCTTAGAAGTGATAATTCAGCAAAGTGCTTTGAACTAATCGCTTTGCGGCTACCGACAATTAATCAAATAACATAAAGGTCATATCCGTACAGCATCGATACTAAATTAAATTAATTTAGGGTCCGGGGCAGCCCCAACATCATCTTAAACGCACTCTCCGCAAGATTTGACTGTCAGTACATTAATCATTGCTCTATGATTAATGTACTGACTAACGAACAAATAGCAAAATGCATAAATTGACTTGTTTGAATTGTTTGAATTTAATTTAATGTGAATTGAAATGAAATTTAAATATTTTATTATTATTATAATTATTAACTGTAACCTTAAACCTATGACTGTGTGTTGAAATAAATGAATTATTATTATTATTATTATTATTATTAAATCCCGTTTGTATTAACTAAATCGCGTATGGCAAGCGCTGATGGCATATCTTTATGGAAGCAGCTGTTTCGCTACTTTTTCACAATCGTATCTCTGCTTAAAGTACGTTGACTTAAAAGCTGAAGCTATCGCCGCAACAACGACTGTCGCTATAGAAGTTCCCGAATAATTATCTGTGTGTAAAAGGCCTTAACGAGCGCAGCGCGAAGAGCTTACGCGGTGCCAATAAACAAATGATTGCTGACAATTATCGCGGTTTCTGGGGTGACCATGATAACCTTAATGCATCATCTTTGGCTTGTTCGGAGGTGATGGTCTGTTTTCGATTCTTGTGCCATTATTAGCCTACTCCACAGAAAAAAATAACCTCCAAAAAAATTACACTTTTTATTTCACCTTCACCCCATGGCTCGTCAAATCTACCTAGTCATATTGTTCATCTATCGATAATTCCTTTCATAAAAGTCATAGAACACTTGATACAATGAAATGTTAAGGATTATGCTTTCATTGCTCTCATGATAAAACTAATTGTCCTGAAAAGTGTTCACAAACATGGCCTTCGTAATACAGCGATTGCTAAATGCGCGTGCGCAGCGCGTAGCGCGGTAGCTGTGTCAACGTACTTACTTCGGTACTCGACCGGCCACTGCCGACGATGGAGAAAGTAAACACCAAAAACATCATGAAGTTGAGTGTAAAAAGTAAATAGAAATATAAACGTATTTTGTATAATATACAACTCAAAAGCACGATCAGAAAAAACACTGCAACTCTCTGATTACCAATTAGAGACAGAATATTTAGTGTAGATAATAAATTGTGAGAAAAACATGTTACAGGTATCTTTGTAATAGAGCAAAAACCAAGAATTATGAATGCAATCTGTTACATTTTGTTACATACGAATAACTTGCTAAGTAATTCATAAGCTAAAAAACCATAAGATAGGCCAGTAGAATTAAACACAAAAATGAGTTAAATCGGAAATAATTCCTACTAAAGATTTTAGTGCTTTAATGGCTTCATTAGTTGCCCATAAAGACTGTCCTAAGTTTTCGACTTCGACGGAGTTGTGCTTAAGTGGTGGGGGCCCCCGAAAGGGGCGTTTTTTCGGTTTTCCGGTTATACCGCGTAAAGGACTTACCCTATCGAAAAGTGGTCTTCCTGACGGTTGAAGGGAATTTAATCCTGCATTAAATAAGACCAAATTCATATGTTTTGAACAAACCGTTCTCGTGCAAATGTTCGGCAAAGTAGAAAATGTGCGTATAATGAATGACCCTCTCCACGTCCAATGGCTCGTTACCCGTAGGCTTCCAAGTCTTGAAAAGGAGCGCCTCAACCAGTGTAACCCTATCAAGGCTTACGAGCTGGATGCGCCTATCCTTGTTCATCCCAGCCGTTCCTTAACTGCGGTTGCTGCACCTCTTCCTGGCACTTACCTGAACGACTCTGTGTTACCTACTGTAGCTGCCCCTCTTCCTTGTATCCTCCTGCACGACTACATTGCATAGCCGTATGCCTGGTCTAAGGTTCGACGCCACAAAATCAACTTCGTACGCGTGAAAATAATTCGCGATGCAATCGTACAGGAGGGTACAAGGAAGAGGAGCAGCGACATTAGGTAACACAGAGTCGTTCAGGAGAGTGCCAGGGAGAGGTGCAGCAACCGCAGTTAAGGAACGGTTGGGACGAACAAGGATAAGCGAATCCAACTCGTGAGCCTTGACAGGGATACGCTGGTTAAGGCGACCCTTTACATGGCTTGGGAGCTTACGGGTGACGAGCTATTGGACGTGGAGAGGGTCATAAATTATACACATATTTTCTACTTTGCCGAACATTTGCACGAGAACGGTTTGTTCAAAACATATGAATTTGGTCTTATTTAATGCAGGATTAAATTCCCTTCAACCGCCAGCAAGACCACTTTACGATAGGGTAAGTCCTTTAGACGGTATAACAGGAAAACCGAAAAAGCGCCCCTTTCGGGGGCCCCCACCACTTAAGCACAACTCCGTCGAAGTCGAAAACCTAGGAGAGTCTTAATGGGCAACCAACGAAGCCATTAAAGCAATAAAATCTTTTGTAGGAATTATTTCCGATTTAAAATTTCTACTGGACTAAGATGCAAGCTACAGGTTGGTTATTACCATTCAAGTTATTACTTGAACTAAAAGTTTTTTCGAAACTCTTTGAATTTCATCCCGGAAAACTAGGTAAGTTTTTCAATAATAGTTTTCTTTCAGGGCTATCACGAGGGATAATCCTTTAAGAAATTATTTAGGTAATTAAAATCCAGAGATACCTACAGGAAGAAAATAAAAATTACATTGGCATCTGTGTCGATAGTATTAAAAAGTTACAACGTTATTTTAATGCAAGGATATAAAAAAGATGTTATAAATTCATTTTTAGAATTTGCAGGATTAACGATCAATAGTAGGTGTCAAGTTCATTACTACAGGGCCTCGACTAGCAAAACATCGCCTCTCATTTTACGTCTATTTACAAAACCAACAGAGTGTACTATGATCGTACGAGACGTGTTCAGAATGCACAATCATGAAGATTCTACAACTAACGCGCAACGCGTCAATATTTATAAGAGATAAAGCACACGATGCGTTGCGGCGGCGGCGGTGCGACGAGTGGCGTTGCTGCGTAGCCTATGTGCCTTTTTCCTATGAATCCTATGATACGGATTTCAGCACGCCTGGTCGCACGCAGGACAAAGATTTCGTATTGTCTGCTCGCAGCCAATCCGCGTTCCGCGTGCCTGTAGCCCGCCTAATAAGAAAAACATGTATGAAATCATGAAATCGTCCCTTAGCTAACAACACCGCGTAAGTCATTTTTAGCAACTTTACAGGAGACGAAAAAAACTGTTTATTTTGAAAAATCGGTGGATTTTTCCTATTGTTACTTATTAAATACTTTATTTAGCGGTTGAGAAATACTTATTTATACTTAATTTGACGATTTACTTTATTTTAACCTATATTTTATGACTTGAGCGGTATTGACTGATATTTTTGTAGAGTTAGGCGGTGTTGTTTGCCGAAATGTAAAGGAATAAGGTATTAATAGATGATTTACAAAGAAAAATTTTATTAAGAATTATTTAAAAAATAATTAAACAATCATTATAACTTACGACCTATCCTATCTTTAACCTAAATCTTAAGAATCACAGTGTGTAGATCAAATATTGTGAGGGGAGGGCCTTTAACGCGAAGCTGGGCAAACGAAACGACAATGAGCTGGAAGTGGGGCAATTTGGGTATGGAGAGAGGAACGCACGTGGCTAACTGCTGGCTGGCTTTATGGAGAGGGATGATGAACTCCTTCTTCAGAAAGCCAAAACAGCGAAAGTAGATTTCGCTGCATCCCAATGACGCTATGAAATATGAGATCAACTTTGAATCTTGTCGACGTAGAAGCATGTTGTCTGTGAGGTCAATTTGGTCAAAACAGGAAGCAATCACCAAATGGTAAGGGGCACATTAAATATAAGTCCGAATCTCGATAGATGTCGACTGATAAAGTCTACACTCCGCCCAGCGTCCATCCAACCCCGAAAGCTCAACTCGAGTTGCAAAATCGTTTCCAATGCCAGGACATTGCAAAAATGTAAGAGTACAATGGTAGGTTCTTGGGAATTGTCCAAATGACTGGATCTAAGGTCTTTAAAACCCGTCGTTTAAGAGAAACAAAAAAGATCTCTGATCTCATCAATAACCTTATAGAAGAGAGACGAAACATGGATCTGCAGTCATCTGAAGATGCTACTCAGTATCGGCGTCTTAACAGATAGATCTCTAAGTCTTTTGACTCGCGACCTACGCATATAATACAGACGATTGAGCATAACAAGGGCTCTAAGGTGTTCGTAAGAGATTCGTCTGTCTGTTGGCCAAAGCCAACTGACCAAGCTGAAGACCGAGAAGAGCGTCGGGGCCTGAGATATTGAAAGAGGTTGAGAAGTTCTACGGACAATTATACACGACTGTGTTCACACCTGTTACAAATCTAACCGAAGACCCAAAAGCTAGACCCGACACAATACCTAAGATATCCCGAACGCCAGTCTACACGAGCTTGGAATAGCTCTGGAATAGCTCTAAACAACAAGGCCCGTGTGATGATAGAATTACGGCTCAGCTTTTGAAAGCAGGTGAAATGTCGATGCTAAAGGCTCTTTGGAAGCTGTTCTATTCCGTCATCCTCGGGGGAAAAACTTCTACGGCACGGCACAGAAGTGTGGTACTCTTCTTCAAAAAACGGTGATAAAACCTTGTTGAAGTATTATAGACCCATCTAACTTCTGAACCATGTCTACAAGCTGTTTTCGAGTAATTATGAATCGTCTAACTCGCCGACTCGACGCCTTCCAGCCTCCTGATCAAGCTGGTTACCAGGCTGGCTAGCAGGCTTTAGTGTCTTAGATCACATACATACGCTGCGGCAGATTATACAGAAGATCGAGGAGTATAATCAGCCACTTTTCCTGGCGTTTGTGGATAATGAGACAGCCTTCGATTCGATTGAAACCTGGGCAGTTGTTTACGCCGTTTATGTCCTGCTTCTTGTAATTGTGCACATAAAAATTCATCATATGAACTCGGAATACTTCAAGAATCAATTCCTTCTTCATCAATAGTGTATTTCACTTGAAAAGCTTCCTAAAAGTATTAAAATACAGTTTGAAACACCGCCTAAGTTTGAAAAAAAAAAATTGTAAACACCGCTTAAGTAAATGAAGATATTTTCTATTATCATTTCCTTATATATTAATACGCGTAAATCATTAAAAAATACATTATTATATAGCTTACCTCTTAATCTTCTATTAAAACTTCTTTCTTAGACCTTTTCGCGATAAAACTCACTTAAAAATATAAAAATTACGGAGCGCGAAGGAACTTTACGAGAAATGTATGGCAGACTAACGACTTGAGCGGTGTTGCGAGGCAAACCGACTTGCGCGGTGTCACTAAAATTCAAATTACGGCTTCTTATTGGCTGAAATCTATAACATGTGACCAATGGTTAGACGCGCGATGAGCAGATCTATCCAATGGCATTAAAATGTCAAAACCGCCAAAAATCGACTTAGGCGGTGTTGTTAGCTAAGGGACGAAATGCGGACTAAATCCGCACGCGTGCTGAAATCCGCATCACGGAAAAAGGCACTTACTACATATAAATATTTGTGACGGACACACGAGCTGTGCGATGCGGCGCCGCAATGCATCGTGTGTTTTGGCTCTTTATCCAACACATTACAATTAGAACTGTGAACTTGACTATCCAATACATCGAATCAATCTTCGGTACCGATTATTATTCAAAATAGGTTTTAGACTTGTACACCGATAAAATAAATTGGTTAAGCTCAAGGTCATTTTTTAAAATAGGCTATAAATTAAGCGATGAATTGATGATGTGTCAGAGAACTGATTATACTTACATGTTTTTCAATTATACAGGGCGCTTTTTTCAGGTGTGAGTAGGCTAAATCTAAGACTAAAACAATCAACAAAAATCCTTTAGTTTTGAGCGCTATTCTGAAAAACTGCCTATATCAAAAATCTAGTCCGGAAACCCGGAGCCCGGAAAAAATTAAACAGCGCCCCCTAGGGCGGCTATAATATAGGGGGCGCTGTTTAATTTTTCATACAAAATTTTTCGATGACACTTTGAATACGCAACGAAACGAACTCGAAAGTTTTTCCTACTAGAGGTACTGTATAAAGCTGTGAAATCATACTACCTACATATATTATTATTTTATTGCACTTACCACATTACGAAATATAACCTGATAGGTGAAAAATAAAAATACATATAGTAGGTAGGTGTCAAAAATAATGACTAAAAAGACTCAATGTATTTAAAATATAAATAACTATTTAACAGAGATGGGTTTCAGATAAAGATAAGTATTTTATTCTCGAATCTCGATCGAATAAAAGAAGATCACGGTCCACGTAATTCGGTATCCTTGTGTCATGTGCGCGAGTAAGATAGGCTGGCAAAAGCTCGATAAAAATGATGTTACGATAACTTTTATATTCAACTGGAATATTATTGTATGGATAATATTATAAAATTTAGACAAAAAGTCGATTAATTGTAATTTGGAAGTTGTCTACATGTGTACATACTTATTTTCTTTGTGTATTAAATCCAATCTTAATGTGATGAAATTAGCTTAAGTTAAGATTACATGGCAACTTACCTACTTATTAAATACTGATGGATGGATAAAGAGCCAATTTAAAATCAACCAACATTTGCGTCGAAAATATTCGTACGGTACGCAAACTACTTTGTTATAACGACTCTATGTAAGCATCCCCTAGAAACAACTGCCTAAATCGTTAAACTATCCTAATCGTTTGTGGTAAAATAATTTTTTTTGCAACATAGAGACGGATATCGATAAATGGCCGGCATCATCCCCACATCCCTAGCAGGCTGGTGCTGCGCCGGCGCCGACCGCGCGACAAGGACGTCGACCCCGCAACCTTGGCTGCGGCAATTAATTTCAACAATGTTTTTGTATCTTACTCACTACTATGCGATTAAAATGTATAATACAATCCTTTAACAGCACAGATTTAATGAAATATTTTATATATAGAAACGTTTTTGCAATTACACGCAGTCTGCTGTGGAGATTTTATGGGAGCTTGTTTTAATTCTTATTCAGAGCTGCAAAAACAAAAACAACAATTTGGAAAATTACTCGAAATTTTTAAATTCAGGCCTCAACTTACTTGTACAATTTTAAAGATAATAGGGAATATCTTAATGTAAAACTAATTCTAGAGGTCATTACCTACATTACGAACCAAATAAAATTATCACCGTAAATTTTGTATCACTTATTTTATAAAAATTTGGACATGCCAACATCCGTCAGGCTATCTTGTACCACTACCTAATTAATAAAATTAATAAAAACTTGATACTAATTAGTTGAATTTTCGAGTAGGTGACATTAAAAATGAAATGGATACCTACTACATCTGCGACTTTACCAATAAAACTAGTGACAATTATAAAATTTTTAATGCTATAAATGTACCTTCTATTAGTAGCTTTGCTGTGTCCATAAGTGGTCAGGTTCAGTTTATGTAGGTTAGATAAATAAATAGGTATTATATTGCCGTATCCTTTATCTTAACGTCTTGCACAATGTTTCCTTAGTTACTCATATCGTGCGATACTAAAGCTGTGGTGGAGTTACTGCGGTTGCCAGTGTGAATCACTTGTGAATCGCTAATATGCTGACCACAGCGCCTACCTCATCAATATTTATCGGGGCTTACCCTAAATCCTGATTTAGAAAAATATTCCATGCGTAGTATTTGCTAAAAGGTATTGCCAGTACCTCATGTAAATATGGCTGGAATATTTTATACAATCTCGAAAAGGGCATTGGATAAGCTCCCTAGGATTACTAGCATCTATAAAGAAGATAGTAGCAAAAATGAATTAGCGAAATATTTTTTTAAAAGGAGGACCTTATGATGGATAGGAAAGTAAGATCATAAACTTACTACAGATCTTTATATGGAAGGGTTGCGCTATATTTCACTAGATGAAGATCATCTGAACTGATTGCCTAAGAGATTTTTGAAGATAAAAAAGATTATTTACACAACCAGTAACTAGTTGGTTTGCGTATTCCCAATTACTACACAGTACCTACCTACTCATTTGCTCATTATTTCCCACTCGTAAAGCTTCCTTCAAACGTTTACTGGACCGAGATGAACAACGCGGGCCGTCACAATGCTGAGGCGCAGGATAATGACCCGCGTGCGCCCGCGCCGCGCCCGTGCCCTCGTAGTGCCATAATAGCGATGCGTACTACACTGTAGAGTCGCCATGACGCTAGATGGTACTGAAAATTATAGAAAAAGATATTTTCCACCTTATTGTCTAAAAATGATAAAAAAGCTCGATAATATTTTGAGCGTGGCGAATATTCTAAACTCTGCGAGTGTCTTTTTTTTAATTTGTAATTAAAAAATCGATATCGATAGTGGGCTAAAACCAGCGTCGATCAGCCAATCATCAAAATGGATTCTTTCATGCTTTCAATTCGTACATGAAACCTGGCTTCCTTGTCGCTTCTTCTCCGATCTACAATATATTATTCACCTTTACATTAATACCAGTTCTTTGTTATTATGATATGTCTTCTTTGAATATCGCCATTTATCATTTTATATTATTATATATTCATAAGATGTGATATCAAAACTCTATCCTTACCTTGACCTATAATGTAGAGTTCAGGGTAATAATATTAAATTAGCCATACAATTCGTTTTGGTCTTCTTTTTCGGTTGCAATCTTTTCAATAAAGAAGTAAATTGAGAAATGGTATCTTTTTATCACGATCTTCCCAAATTCCTGAAGCCGTTTTACCCCATCATTTATGGTGAGCCTACTCTAAAGAAACATACAACATGCGTGCACTGTACTTATTTATTCTGTGACTACACACGCCTAAGAAAATGTATGCAGCTCGTGGGACGCGTAAATGCACTCCATGTTATGCAAACAACGATCGGGCTTTATAGTGAACGTTGAAGCATTTTGGCTCGATACAAAGGAGGTAGGTATAGGAATTATGCTGCATTTTCAAGTACTACTGGAACATTTTAAGCTAAGTTTTTTTTTCCACATTTGTTTCAAACCGGTCAAGAATTCAGATCCGTACCTAGATTATTAATTTGATGAGTTTTTATTAGTCGTACATGAATCTAAGAGCATATTATATATACCTGTTATACGGGATAAAGAGGCATAAACCTACTTAAGACTATTAGCAAGTATCTTTTCGATTTTGGCCTGTGAATTCCCCGAAATGATCATTTACGCTAGTAAGTCTGTTTTCTAATGAAAATAGAGTTCATTTTCAGTGCTTAATTTGTGCTTAAAACTAATCCATAGGCCCTTAATTTCCAAGTACTAAGAAAAGCAACCCGTGCATGACAATGTCGGTCGCAACTCGCGTGCCAAAGCATACTAATATTAGCCTACTATGTTCCAGACTAATCAATTCGCAGTTGGTTAGCCTACACAAACAAAGTACGGTCTCTAGCACATCAGACTGTAATTATTGTTGCAAAATGACACCTATTACGACTGCATTAAATTGCCATAGTGTTTTGCTTGAGTCGCCGTCAACAGTTGCTGCCACGGCAACACCTACTTGACATTGTATGGGTTGAACGCCGCAGATAAATGCAGGTTTGTACCACAGTCCATATAAAACCGCCATCACTAAATTCGTAGAAACATAAGAAGGACGAAAAAAATATTACACTGAGGGCTGATTTTTCAATCGCCTGATAACTTTTGATTGAAAAAAAAGTGTGGTACATTGCATTGACAGTTTCAGTATGGGAAACATGCAATAAATTTACAATTGTTGATCTTACTTCAGTAAAAATAATAATAAAATAGTGATCATTTTCAAATACATAGTTTAGTTAATTGAATTTATGTCATGGAACCCAAGCGGTCGCATGAGACTGTGGTAACAATTGTTCTATTGTCTCGATTTACTGTTACTTGGAGAGCTACAATGATTTTGTTTTTAAAAAGATCAAGTAACTTATTTGTAATGTAAGTTCTATTTGAAATGGGCTGTTTCTTTTATTCGTTCCATGCCAGACACTCGCCTAAATTATTACAATTGCTTGTTTACTTTGTAAGTAACACTGTGTAGGATTGCCCCAGGAAAACTAGTCTGGGACTACGTATTTATAATTAGATTATACTCGGACATAGTGACAGAATCATTTCTTTTACATCTGTCCGTAAATACTCCATAGGTCTCTCTAAATAAAACTGATAACAGTCACACTTTTTCAAAGAAATATACGTACCTACCTAAATAAAAACATGAACGTTTTCCACCCTCCGGGGATTCTTAATATATTCTTCTTTAACTTATAAGCATTGTTAAAATAAAAGGCTCATTTAATCATCAATGTTAATTAAAATTTTAAGCAAAGCCTTATTCAGAAAAAGGCTTCAATTAATTAATTAGATACCCGTTGTTCGTATCTATTCGTTTCTTTACAAATCTCTTGATAACTTACAGAAGATTTTCTTTGTAATTAAATTCTCGAAAAGGTTTTGTTCTAGGAGCTTCGTTATAATACTTTTAATGGTTTTTAACTCAATGTAAATACACATCTACGAGTAGATAAAGGACTGAAAATAAAAATCAATGGCCAGGTAAATATTTACTGAAAATTCTCAATTTGCATAACGAATTTTTTTTTGGAAATCCACTAATTGAGCTCTTTTCAAAAATAAAAAAAGGAACCAAAAATTATTACGTTATTTTTCTCATTATTAGTACCTATTGTATGTGCATGTAAAATATTAAACAAATGTAACTTTGTCAACAACTTTATGTAGGTAAGTCTGCAGAAAATAAATGTTTACTATTACTTTTGGATTTATTTATTAATCCAGGACCGTGACTGTCAGGTCAACCAGTTAGTAATAAATGATTAATAATATTGATAGATAAATCACTGTAAAATATTTCATCTTAATTGGCATTTAAAATTATCATAATTACCTACCATGTAATCAAGCCTTGTCGGTGATCGTACGGCCATCATCATCACAGCAGGAGTTGTGCCAATAGGGTCCTGGAGCCTTTTAAGTTTTTGCTGCAGATAAGTAATTGAAATTGTTTGAGTATAATGATTTCTTGGTTCTGTTGAAAGAACGTTTGGAATCCTGGAACATTTCTTGATAAATCATATTACATTTTCTTTAGTGATATTAGACATAACACATTTGACTTGCAATCATAATTATTTCAGGATCAACTAACCGTGGGCGAGGCTAGCAGTCCAAAAATAAAGAATTTATATTAAATCCAACGCTCGCTCCCGTGCACAAAATTGCACGATGTTATTCTGGCGGCATCGGCTATATGAATGGCGAATTCCTCTGCCCACTTACTGGCCTGAATGATTTCAACATTCTTGGCCCGGCTCCGATAATCCGTGAAAAAAATAAACGAGCTGCAACGTAAATAATCCACTCCGAGTTGAAAGTGCGCACGGTGGCACGGAAAATAAATCACCACGATATGGTGCAGGATAACGTATTTTTACGCAACGCTTTGTTTATAGTTAGTATCGTCAGCAGACGCTGGTTATTCAACCGGGCGCATTCCGCGACGGTCCACTTTTTGCTCGGCGTCCGGCGGGCCTACTCGCCAATGAAAAACGACCAATTAGAGCTTTTAAGGCAGGAATTAAGCTCGCGCATTGTCCGCTCAGCGCACCTTCCTGGCTCCGGCTATCTCGGGACGGATGCCTTCACAATCTTGGCAGCGCTGACAAAAACACCAACTACGACCAGTGTATAAGCGCAGTTTATCTGACGACATTCCCTTCGAGGAATAAAGCTAAGTATCTAACAGTGGTGGCGCCACCGCGTCGATCCTCCGCCATTGTCTTTGTCGGCTTCAAAGATACTGAATAGTGGCACCTTACTTCGGAGCACTTTTGAATGGGGTGTCTTTATTCATCTGAGCGCTCTAAGCCGCGCCTCAGGTGGCCGGCGTCTTAAAATACAATTTATTTCGCCGCACCGACTGCGCCAACGTGTCCTCTTACCGAATTAACATAAAACGTAACAGTTTTCGTAGATTTGCATAAATAAATAATTACATACCTACATAATTAAGCAATAATGATAACTTGTTTATCAGTTATTATTAGGCATTTTCTCATCAATTTAAGATTGTTTTACTTTATGTTTTCACACTGGTTTAACAGGTTAAGAGTCAAAGACATTTCCATCTTATGCGTCTTGTGGTTTCTTTTAAAATGAAGAGTGATTTTGCAGGAGATAAATAAAGTGAATTGTAAGTGACTTGACATGAAAACAAGCTACAAATAACAAAAAGCCTTTTATTAGTCACCTCATCTCGTTTTAATCTTGAGGCCTAGTGTCTGACAATGTAGCCGGAAAAAAGTAAAAGAAGCTTTTTATGGTTGTACGTGGCCCCCGCTTAGGGTGACCAATACGAGAACTTTATTGTCTTGTGGATCACATTGAACAAAGAACTAAGACTTTTATATAAAGAAATTTATATAAAGGAAAATTGGAAAATATATGATGTAGGTACTCATAAATCAAAGCAGTTAGATAGGTACCTTAGTAAGCGAACTTAGTAGGTTCAATCCTTTCTCAGGCAGACGATTAATGCAACATAATTTACTTAGTATTTTCATCTAAATCCTAAATAAATAAATAAATAAAAATAAATAAATAAATCTAAAATTGCATTTAGCTGGGATTAGATCTTGGTAATTTTCTCGAGTAGGGTTTGAAGAATAGAGCTTGGTAGCTCAGAGACCTGACAGTGTCGTCGAAAAAAGAGCACGTAGAGAAATATTCCATTTTAGGAAAAATTGGTACCTATAGGCATTATGTCCCATAAATCCAGGATCTATAGCCACCTGACCCTCTCACGACGCCAATAAAACCGATCAACACGGCCCGAAAGAGACTCCCGGAGCGCGCTATCAACATTATTTACATTTTTTTCCATTCTACGGCGACTGGCTCGAATTACTATCTCGGAATGTTTAGTAACCAACCGGGAAGATACGTGAGGGTGTTTTTTACTTATTGTGTCTGGAAGTTGATATAAATTCACTTAGAATACCCCAGGTCGTGTTACATGACTAATTCGGGTTTGATAGGAATGTGTGATGCGGAGACGTGTTTTTGGAATATTCCAATGACAATTTCTTGGAATTTGCCAATCATACATTGTAAAAGGGTGGTTGACACCATTTACATCAATAGCATGATGACTTCTCTAGAAATCATTTTAGGTTTTAGCTCAAACAAGTCAATAAAATAGGTAGAGTAACTTATTGAATAATTTTAACAACTGATTTGACAAGTACCTAATAAACAAATCTATGGATGAGTCGCCTATTTTAAACTTTTGCTTTGGGGTTAAAATGAAACAGTATTTGCATTGTTTACAATGTCTGTCTAAAAGAATATTAGTATGGGTTTCTAACTACGGCCGAACTTTTGAATAATATGCATAAACCACTCGAAGAGGCAACAAAAAAATAAAAACAATAATTTTGTTCTCCGTTTAATATTACAAAGGACCTCAAAAAAGTTGGGTCCAAGTTTTTTTTAAACCATTGTAAGTGTTTGACAAAGGATTCCAACAGGTTGGGACTGCATTATTCTGGGGTAAATTTATTTTTGATGAAGTGCAAAAGTCGGGGGTAGTCTATTGACATTTTTTCTGTGAAATTTGTGATTTGGGCACAATGTGGAGACGATCAGCCGTGAAGGGTTCTGCACACATGTGCCCAATATGGCCATTGTGCTTTGTGACCCGCTACTAATGAATGTTGGTGTGAGAACTGTCCTACAAGTGTTTCTTTTTATAAATAGCATTATAAAAGTTGAGTTTATAATAGCAGATTTTCTCACGGTGTCCATAGATTTATATTTTATTCATACCCGCTGTTAATCGTATATTAATCATGTGGTTTAATAGTAAACTTGGCCTATTGTTCATTGATGCGGCAAGTATGGCTAGTTTTTAATTAAAATAGGTTGTAGTAATTTATCGAAAATCACTTTTTGCCTTATCCATTTAAACATTGGAATTTATTGAGTGGCAAGCTGTGAATATTTTTTAGAAAAGACTAACTTTGAAGACTCGGCTTCATTCGCGTAGATTATGATTACAAAAGTAACTAGCATTTAGATGACTTAGCATATCAAGTATCTTCCTGCACATTTATGTACAATTTAATGCTGTTGAAACATTGTTAAACAAATAAAATAAAATAAAATATTATGTACTAATTCTTAAGAGGCATTAGCGACAGCGACAGACTCGAAAACACAGAAACTTGTGCGGAAACCATCGTCCATCAGGAATTGAAAAATAAACACGAGTAGAATCATTAAAATAGTCTCGATCATAACCAGACAAGATCCTCACGTATCAGGTCCTTACGTTAGGTACTCTACCAAACATATTAACTAGTTTTGACGACTGGATCGGCATTAAGAATTAAAATCTGTGTTTGTAGATACGTTGTATGTTGACATTATAATCATTAGCATTATTGTCAACAAGAATATAGCAATTACAGCTATAATAAAACACATTCTTAAGCATATAATGGGTAATCGATGTCTGAATACTGAATAGACAGTCCGTTAGGACGTTAGTGTAATTCCCATACAATTATTCGGAGGCACACCCACGCGTCATTGTCGCTAGCAATGTTACCGGCGCGCTGGGAACATGCCCAGGTAACCACGGATATAATGGCACACTCGAGATTGTATTCAGGCCATTTACTATTCAACAATCTACTACTGCACTCCAATTTCAAGCTTAGAGCTCTAAGAATAAGAACGTATTTAAACAACAAAGCTCAGAACAAGTTAAGCGCCACCTCGTGGTGCCTATTCACTTTTTTCAACCAGTAACGTAATTTCGTAGTATCATTTCATTTGAAATAGTTCGGCTTCGCCGCGTGAAGTCACAGGTATATTGTCTTTTTTTTCATATTCTTTGTTGAAATGGTCTTCCCCGAGTACAGTTTTGTATTATCTGAGAGATGGAGGTAGATATTGTGTAAACCACTCCAGAATACAAAAGGGGACAGTTAAAAAAACCTTTGCATATTGTGTAAGTAATTAACGGCTGTATAGTATTTTTTTCAGTTACCTCACTGTCATCTTTAAGTTTGGGTATTACTTTTGAACATTTATTGACCATCTTATCTTCTCAAAACAACAATAAAAAAACCTCTCTTCTGATGTCATACTTACTTATTGACTAACCTAACTTTATCAAGGCAATAAATGAAATAAAATGATCTGGAAAATTCTGTACCTACAATTTTTTCATATCAAAGTTCTTTTTTGCACAGCATCTTACTTAAATCACCACTATTAAAACGATAATAACACTCAAACATTTCTGTAGGTCCTATCTAGTAATAATAATCCAAATAAAAACTTTTTGTATCAAACTGTTAAGGACACTTTTTGTTTATGTTTTTATGGATGTTCGTCCTAGTTTATGGCGGTGGCACCACATTTGGCAAGAGGCATCTCTCAGCAGGTCACTTTGTAATGGCCTTGTAAAAGGTCGCTGCATATGGGCTGTGTAGAGTCCAAAGATTATTATTACATTTCATTATTGTACGACTATAGCAGAATCGCCAAAATCAAGTGGCAGTGGGCAGGGCACATAGCTCGTAGAGCTGGCCGCTGGGGCAGAACAGTTCTCGAGTGGCGACCACAGGCCGGGAGACGTAGGTGTAGACAGGTCCCCAAATACCTACCGACGATCTGGTGAAGATCCGGTACCTGGATGCGGGCGGCGCAGGATCGGGCGTTGTGGAAATCTTTGGGCGAGGCTTTTGTCCAGCAGTGGACGTCATTGGGCTGAAACGAACGAAAGGATTATGTAGTACACATGGCTCTCTCTCTTTTTTCAGGATTTAACATTATTATTAACATGAAATTATTATACCACTGCTGTAGCACATTGTCATAATATTATGGCTCTCTCTTTTTCTTTTAACACTTAACAACTTTACCCTTGTTTATCAGTTCTTGAAATTCTTCCCAAAACTATCTATGTTTGTAATATAGGTAGGGAAATGTATGTAGCTCGTGGTTTATTCGTCCAAGTAGGTAGCTAACTTACACGTGTAGATAATTCAGAAGTTTTTGTATGTTTGTTCAGCAATCACAATAGCTAATCATATAAGTATGATATCTCGATCATTTATCAATTATTAATCAATCCTGGATAAATAAATTGGCATTTTCCTCTTGAAATTTTTTGGTGATAAATCCAGATTACTAATATGAATAAAAAGACCTCAGAACAAAGAGAACATAAAACTAGAATTTATATAGGTAGGTAAAGTGATATTTAAACTCATAAGCATTAATGAATAAATAAATATTTTCTATGAAAGTTCGAAATCCACGTGGGAGAAGCAGCAGGAAAAGGATAGTCTAAAGATATACAATGAAAGTTTTATTCTTTCACTGTTTTCTGGTTCGCTCAGATTTTATAGGTATAGTACCTAAAGTAAGTGGAATCTGTTCCACTATTCAGCTTATCATCATCATCATCATGATTTCAGCCACAGGACGTCCACTGCTGAACATAGGCCTTAACTTAATTTTCAATTATGGCCGAGATTCTTAAAGACAAAAATAAACTTCGAGGCCTGGACAAAACTAACATAAGTCCAAAATTTTAGTAAAAACCTGTGGTAAATCAGAGTTTGTAAATGAAAAAAAGTTCTGAGAACTCTGAAAAACATAGCACACACTGCCCTCTGTGCGGTGCTCTACCAACTAAAACGGATGACTACGCGCCGCTACTGTAGCCGTGTTTCACAACCACAGCTTGCTACAAATTTGAAACCATACCACTAGATGGCACAACTCGATTTAAAAAGCAAACTTTGTCGTTACCAAGGAGTATGCAGTGGCCTATTTTCTTGAACTCAATGCTATGTGCTATTATGTCAGTCAATAATGACTTAAAAATAAAAAGGTTTATTGATTGCTGTAGTGCCTGTCATTCTCTACAATTTTGTTTACATACAATCACAGCTCTTTTTATATGTTTAATAAATAAATAAAAGTTAAATTATGTGTGATTTCCACTGATATTATTAGCTGTAACTATAATGTCACAAATATTTCACAAGAGCTGTTACACTTCACGAAGTTCCGGCTACAAATACCGCACTTTGTCAACAAACACCGGGGAACGCAAGCGGCGTGATAGCAAAGAAGACTCTACATTCGATAGAAAATTCAAAGAGTTGCAGAAAGACATTTCGTCTAGAATAGAGAACCAAATAGAACATGCTCAGGGGGCCCGTGACCATATCAGGGAGAAATTTGAAAAAATCGACGCGAAAATCGACTCTATGCTCGAATTGCAAAACACTGTAACGTCGCTGAGGAAAAATCTTCACGTGGTCGAGAACTCGATTGCTGAAATGGCGCAGAAAATCGAGAAAATCGATACACTCACGATGGGCAGCGATGCCTGCACCCTGCAGTCTAGGAAAAGCTCTTTCAGGTCTCAAGCGCCTATATTCGAGAGAGACGAAGTCTGTGAGAGAGATGACACTACAGTCTCACGTACCTAAATTATTATAATGTATTTTTATATTTAAATTAATCTTTTTAGGTTTATAAAAGTAGTTATATATACTTTTATAAACCTCAGTCTTTTATGGATGGGAAAATAATTAGAAACGTATAATTTAAACATCATATATTTTTTGACGACGGGTATTTCGTTACAATATAACAGCTCTGAGCTGAACACATCGATTAATGTTGACATTCATTTAATTTCATGTATTCCAACACATTATCAGCTCAAATAACGTAACAGAATTATCTGCTAATAATATTTTTGGATAATTTAATAATCTTACTCGTTTAAAACGCCACAGATACATTAATAGAATAATTTAAAGATTAATTAAGTAGTATTCATAATAGACGCATGAGCTAAACAGCTAATTACAAATAGCGTTGGTTTTAAATCGTTCAAAATCCAAATTATTTTTGAAAAATATCCTTACTGCTACACAATTGAGTAACAATTGCATTACCTAACGTTTTATCATTATTTTTCGTAAGTATGTATATGGCACAGTCCAAAAATAAATTGATAGTAAGTGGTAAGTATTATACAATAGGTTTCCAAAGATTAAGGAGAGAACACATTTGAAAGAAAGGCAGAAGTTATTATTCTAATGGTTATTTCATTATACACTTACGGTTATCATTCTTATTCATTGACATAATAAAATCTACTTAATACGACTAGGAAGGAAAATAATGGAAGAATTCACTAATAATAATTGTAACTAAATATCAATAAAGCTAAAATGCTTAAAATACAATAAATGCAACAAATTGTTTCTAAAATAAAACTAGTTTAAACAATATTTTGTGCACCAATTCATCGCAGTATAGTTAAAAAAAACACTATAAATGCAAATTGTTCAACAATTTGATATGTACATATCTAACGAAAACAATTCCTACATACGGATTAAAGTCAGATCGCATTAACATAGATATCACAACATTAAGATACACAAAAGTGCCTACTACACAAAGATACATTAATAATTATAATCAACTACCAAGCAGCTGCGCTGCGATTCCGTTTAAGTATGGTTTATATTCATAGTCCATGCAACTAATCCCGTCTATTTATCTGTCCACCACAAAACAACTTGACTCGAACAACTTTCAGCTGCCAACTTCACTAAGCATCAACTTAACACAATTGAAACTATATATTCTTCATAACTTTAACTAAATTATTTGAGGGAGGTAGGTACTTAGCAGAAACAAAACTAATCACTCAAGACAACAATCATAAAGTGCAATTAACTATTTCAGGGATATTGGTCTCAATACAAATTCAATTTTCAGTTCATTAAAAATATACAAAAGAAGGCATTCTTTCTACCTACCTGCTAAGTTTCCCTTCAAAGTCATCTTCATTCTATATAAAATTCCCTAAATTCTTTACCTACATATTCATACATTACATTACCATATCCAACAATCTTTCCAATTTTTTATTATATCTACTTTTCTTCTTTTCATTACCTACTTGTCTTCTTTTCTAGTCCCTCGAAGATTTTATTTTTCCATAGTTTTCAATGAAAATCGTTTAAGATAGGAAAAAAACAATGCTGAGGAATCAATCCCTGTAACACCCACAGAACGGCCGAATACCATCTCATATGTAATTTAAACATACGAGGTGGGTGCCCTATCTCAGTCGAACAAGCATATAAAAGCCCGCAAAATGCCGTCCCAGAAGCAAGCGCAGCATCCTTCTTTCTTATTCTTGTCGTCGGGATTGAAGCTAGGTTGCTTCGGGCGCTTGCGACGGGAGCAGAGCTTACTCGGCTGCGGGTCTTCCACCGGCTCAGAGCGCGGGCTGAGGTGCACCGGCAGGGCTGCAGGCTCCACGGGCCGCGGGCGCGCCCACCGACGCAGAAGTCCCTCTTGCTCCGCCCCCACTGGCACCGGTGCGGACAGCTTACGAGCGCGAGCCACCACCAGCGCGCGCTCCATCGGCTCCAGTAACTCCATACCCAGAGCGCGATCCAGCTGCTCGCCCTGTAGCAGCAAATATCTTGGACAGTACGCCAGCTCACCGAGAGCAGCGCGCTTATTGCTCGGGGTCAGCTCCCGTTTCGTCCGCTTGCACGCCGCCGTGGCCCACCGCGACAGCGCCTCAACCAAGACGAGCTCGTTGGACACCCTCAGTGTATCGCGTCGCACTATCAGCGCCAAATCCTCATACGTAAGCTCTTCGAGCCTTTCGTCTGTGAGAGCAGCGTCTGCGTTATCATCAAGGACTAGAAGAGCATTGTGGGCCAGTGAGTCGCACCACCGTGAGCACTGTGCCAGAGATCGTGCGGCGGCATCGTCCGCCAGCGCTGGTAAGGGTGGCGCTGAAGCTGCTCCGGGCAACCTCGCACACAAGAATCGTAGGTCGCGTAGAATTTCCAAAGCAACACCTGCATCCAACATCTCGTCGAGTCGCCGAGCGCATCGCTCCGCAAGAGGCGAGCAGAGGAACTTGTACGCAGCGTCGAGAGCGCACCGTGCAGTGGCCACGGAGTTGAGCTGCGTGGGTTCGCAGTAGTGGTAGCGGAGAAGTTGCTCGAAGCCGCGCCGGTCGACGTAATCGACGACGATGACGTCTGTTTTGACGGAGAGGAGTGCGGCGAAGACGGGGCTGGTGGCGGCGAGAACGCGACGATGGCCAGGGTAGCGCCAGGTGTCGCCGTTGATGCCGGCCACGAAGACGATGTCGCTCTGCTTCTCGTCGTCGTAGAGGCGCGCGTTCTCGTCCATCTCGAGCCCGCCTCCCGCATAGTACTCGCCGATCTCGCTCTCGCGCCCAGACTGAGACTGAGACTGGAAGTCTGGGCTCATGTCCTCCTCGGAGCTGGTCCGCGCGGGATTCACGACCACCGTCATCTTGACGTGCTAACTGTTCTTCTCGGTGCGTGACCTGGAAACAAAAAAAAACATAATGTGTTATCGTATATGTCATCATTGATGATGTATTTCCCTACACATTTTCCGGGAAAATAAAGCTTCATATTCAACTACATACCTACAATAACAGCATAAATAAATAAAACATTGTAATATTTAAATTAGTTAGTGGTGTGTCAGGGTGTTTTCTATGTATAATAAATAAGTAGGTATGCATTTACAAAAAAAAGTATTTAAGTATGTTTATATCCGTTGTCTAGTACCCATAGTACAAGCTTTGCTTAGTTTGGGACTAGAAGCGCAGTGTAAAATATCCAAGGATATTTTTTTATTTTATTTATTTTAGTACTAATTTCTACGTGTTACTTCCGCTGTGTACTTAGTTCCTGTAAGGTTTCTTGAACTAGATGCTAAGTGGTACTGTTAACTCAGTTATAATGTCTGTGTGAGCACATAAGCGCCATATAAAGAATCATTATTGCCTTGGTATTGTATTACGATTCATCGTAAGCGCTAAACGAACCACCAAGGTAGTTTTTATTTACACAATGCGTAGTTTTCAGTAAACCGGTTACAATGTCGGATTATGTATCTAGGAAGTGTAGAGTGACCTAGAAGAATAGTTGAAAATAATTAAGTTTCTATTTTATTGATTAGCATTTTCATTGCTTGATAACAAACATTTAAATTGTATTTAGTGCATCATTAGACAGGCTGGAAATGGTTTCGATTCGTAGACAGTGAATATGAACGTGGCCTAAAAACAATACGTTTCTAACAACAATATCTAACAGGCGATGGGAAAATGTAGGTTTTCCTATACAAAATTAAAATTGAGACCTAAGTAATAAAATTCTTATAGAAAATATTTACCTAACGTTAGTAGAGCTATGTACGTTTTATTTTTCTAGATGGGCTCTACTCGTGGTGTTTATCCAGACGTAGTCAGGCAGGTATTGATTTTCAGTCCCGAGCAGTCCTTTCTGATGCTACTGCTTGCGGTTTATCTATTAATACCTGTTTATAAACCGCATGGAACGAGTTTTCAGTATCCATACGAGTATTTTACAAATTAGGATCGTTCAGTCAGTACTGTGCTCATAGTTTATCTTTACTTTTTTAGCAAAAAGACTTGCCAGAAAGTCAACCAACAAAAACAAAATGGCTAATTAAAAATAAACAAACGCGTCATATCTAGGTAAGTCTCGGAAAACTTTCAGAGAACTTTCAGCCAGAGATCATTTTTAATTGAATTTACCGTGTTTAATAACAATCATGGGTGGGTTTATAGTGTAGTTTTACGTTATAAAGTGACAGATAAAATTATAAAACGTAGCAAAAAAATGAGAATCTTCTTTTTTACGGCAATTTTATCCGAACAAAGACTTTGGCATTAGGCATACCTAATATACTCTCTCAAGATTGCGCTCTCAAAGCACGTCAGTATACATATGTCATTAAAACAGTTTTTCTCGAAAACCTGGCAATGAATGGGGAGAAGTGGCTAAATTCAACAACATGCCGTGTAGCGCGAACCGTGCGTCAACGCGGTGCGTCATACACAAACCCGCAAACCAAAATATACCCGAAACACTCACGAGGCCCTTTGAAACGCGGCTTCAGATACTGAACTCTTATTACAATAAACAACGCTACCCAATAAAATCAATGGAACGGAAAGTAAATGTAGCGCAGAAAATATGAGAGCGTTTACTTTAAAGAGCCGCTCTTATGGTATAAATCAAGTAGATATAATTCTGAAAATGTTTTGGTTTTATTACAGACTGAAAAACAATTTAATGCAGTTAAAGAATTTGGAAACATTATCGTTCATCATTTTTCAAAACAGCTGAAAACTTAACTAGCTCGTGGAAAATGCTTCAACGTCAAAAATGCCCATTAAACCATATTATTAGGTCTTCTTTTCTAAAGGAATGCATTTCCCGCTTTCCACAAACGCGTCCCATATCAAATGTGGGACAGTCTAAATTATATTTCCGTGTTCTAATTTATATGTGAAAGATCAAATCCATTAGATAAATTATGTCTGCTGCTGTATTGCACAATTTGAAAATCCGCAGCATTTTCTTCCTCGTTGCATTTTGTTTTATTTCGAAAGAGACATTAACGATTCCAGTTATTTGTGATGCTCTGACCTATATCCTCACATTCGCATAGTTGGCTTGCCCTATATTTAGCCGATTACGAAAGCGAATGCGTTTCTCTCTTTGGTCTATTCGACGCCCCAAGATCGAGAGTGCAGTTGCAATATGTATTGAGTAACAAGACTTTCCCTGACCTATATTTACTAGTAGAAGCAGAATATAAGTAATTCTCAAAATATTTACTGCTGAAAATATGAGTAGTTCGCATTTTTTGCACTTGGTAGTCCTTGAAATGCATGTGCAACACTGTTGCAAAAATTAAATCACCTAATGCTAATAAGGAAGCTGCTATTGCTAGTTTAATTGCAAAAAATAATATGATTTCTGTTATAGGTATTACAGTAGCCTTGGAACAAAAAGAAGGGACCCATTTTTTGCTCTTTAGAATCATTCATTACAATTTATCAACTCACTTGCTCGTGTAGTTATGCACTTTAATATTATTTTAATTATCAAAATATTATTGCATTTATTTGTGTCGTAGTGTAATAATGATCTACTCATTTCTACTCACAACTGAAAAACGTCATATGAAAGCATTATGCATTGGTCAGTTAAATGTATTTATATTCTCAATTTCTGATCGCCCTCTTAGTTCACGTTAGGCTGCAATTTCTTTGACTTTGACTATAATAATTTAAAATACTTTAATAATGTGGCATCTTCATTTAAGTGCATCGAAATATGTAATCTAATGTGTCGACGACTGTACGCTATGTAGACACAAAAAACTAAACTAGATATTTGCAATTAAATTATGCAATTAGCTAACGTTGCATATACGAATTCGCAGCGTAATTAATCTGATATCATCACAATATACCACAATTAATTCATATTTTGAAGCAAGGATTTAAGAAAACGTCGTCCGGTATTCAAAACCACAAAGCGGTGGATCTATTTGACATTCGTTTTTGCCGGTCGTGGAATATCATTTGTATCATCTGGACAAGGGCAGTTTTCCACCAAAGCGGACATAAGGCGAAATGTACGGAGACGATGATACATAACGGTCCGGTTACCAATTCAAATAAAGTGGAGCGGAGTTGTCCACAATATCCATCGAATCTAAGCGGATAGGATAATTTATTTGGTTCTTATGGTCTCGTCACCTTTCGTCTCATCTCTTTCCGCTTGTTTTCTGTCATTTCTTCTCCGCTTTGGTGGAAAATGGCCCTAATAATATGGAGAAGGTCTATAGGCGTTGGCGCGTGCATCCTATTACCGTACTACGTACGCTACCGTCGATAGTGAGTGGGCTCAACCTTGCTCGATATCAAGGTACAGTTTTAATTCGTATATCTAACTAAACGTAATGTGTTCTGTCACGGTACCGATGCTGGCTACAATAACAATGCGCGAATTTTACTTATTGTCAAATTAAATTCAAGAATATTTCACAGACTAGAAAAGATAATTATTGAAAGAAGAAAAACAATTGAAGGTATATTTGTGAAATGACAAAACAACAGTTTTTACGAAAAGCAAATGAAAGTTAAAGGAATTTCAAGTCTTGAAAATATGAATGAAATCCGTGACAGACGCGAGCAAAGACGTGGTCACAAATTCGTTATAATGTGGATTATCCTTGGACAAAGTATCTTGTCTTAAATTTCACCAACCACTATAGTTACCTACCAGAGGTGGAATTGTGTAAAGCAATCGTAATCATTTGACAGTTCCTAACGTACGATAAAGTCAGTTAAACAAAGCGTTTGACAGAATAATCGTACGTTATGAACTGTTGATAACGATTACTTTACACAATTCCACCTCAGATGTACACCTAAACACCTCGGCATTCAATTTTTATAAGATCACTTTTAACACCACTAATCTGAATGCAACCTAAACCAAAGAAAGCTTACTTGACAAACAATAACACTGTAAAAATCGATCACTACCTTCCACGCCTGCTATTAGAATGGCCCTTAACGATATTCTTGTTCAAAACACTTGTGTTTATTTGCACTTTGCGACTAGACCATAATCTTTAACAACCTGTAAGAACATTTTAGTTTATGAGCTTAACAAGTAGGCACTTGAAACTTTTTACAGCTACCTCAAGTAACTTTCTTAGAACACTTGACGTTTTATCAAATCCACAAACGATTATTGATTATGACAAACGCCCGTATTCACAGACGATGCTTGCTTAAGTGAATCAGCAAATCGAACGCATAGCTTTGAATAGAGCTCTGTGATTGGTTCGTGTCGTGTGGCACTCTATGCGTCCATGCGCACTGTGAGACCTCATAGGAATGTTTGTGAATACGGACGTTAGTACTGATGGTTGAAGTTGAAAAATAGAGAGCCGTTTACAGGAGTTAAAGTTTGTACAAGCTATTATAAGATTTTATATCTTATTGACTTGAATATAAGACAAATTTTAATGTGATTCAAACTAACCATTTGCGTATTGCGCGTGGGCAATGGGCATCTGAAATAGTCTGCTCGGCGGTGACATGCGGAAACGCATGCGGCGTGAATCGCCGGCGCAACCAATATAGGACACCTCTGACTAACTTTCAGAGAAATAAATAAATTGAAATCGTGAAAACAATACGCGAAAGTTCTTACAGAAGTTAAAGTTGTCAGTGAAGGCATATTTATAGGGTCCTGTTTGGCACCCTTTGGGGTGATAAAGATAACATTAGAATCGTAATCTTTACATGTTAGGTAAAAAAATACTAACTCGACTTTGTTATTTTGTCAATTAAGAAAAAAACTTCTTACTACCCGTTCGCGCTAAGTTTGCCGGTCCGTGGAATGCGCGTCCCCCTCCCCCAACCGCGATTAAAGGCAATTAGTTAGTGATTAAACGTAATTAATGTGTCTTATTTTACGCAAATACACAATTCTTATGAATATTAATAAATAAAAAATATTTTAAATACCTAGAGTTTGTTATAGTTATAGACGTTTCCCTTCGAGTGACGTCATATCGCCAGCGGCAAACTTAAAGCGAACGGATAGTAAAATATTTTTAAGTCACATAAAAACCCAATCACACATTATGTAGGTAGAGAATAAATATAGTCAGTGAAAGTTATTTTTATTACTTTTCAGTAACTAATAATTAATAGCGATCTAATTTCAGCAGTCTCAAATAAGCTTAGATTGTAATCCAATTAATGAAAAAAAATCTATTAGGTACTGAAGCCATTTATGCTTCGCAGTAAGACCTTTCTATAGCTTGACATTGAAAACATAGTCACACCTAACTTGTAAATAAAACTTGTTGATATTGTCCGTATGTTTGCCGGCCTTTAGCTAAGCATCCACTGAATCGGGAATTGGTACATAAAAATACAAAGGACACCGTAATATGCAGAGCACATAATCGATTCATATTAAGCAAGTCGACATAAGGCTACGTTAACTTCTTATGTAAATCATGTCGTTAAAATTTAACGTAAGCGGCCATTTTTCGTATATTTCGCACACCTAGATCTAAACTGAGACAACTCAAAAATTGCCAATTTTGACTTATGCTTGTATTCAAATACTCGGTTATCATACGCATCTTTCCAACATAAAAGGTTTAATAAAGCCTTGATCCATTTGCCGCTAGATGGCGATAACTTACTTTTGTTGAATCAACGCTTGTCAACCCCTTCCACCTAAACAAGCGTTTTGTCAGTTGACCTTCGCTAGTATCAGAGAGTGCACGTATTAAAATAAACGAAAACGCGGATATTTAGATTTGTTACAGTTAAGCAGAAAATATATAATGAATGAGTTAATTTGAGTAGTAACAGTATTGATGAATTGTTCTGCAATTGTCAACCAGATCATTTTGACTTGTTCCAGTTTTGTTTGATAAAGTAACTTATATTTTGTTACTATTTTGAGTTGAGTTTGTTTTGATGAATCAACTTGTGAATTTATAGTTGGCGTAGTTTTGTTGGAACAAATTTCAATTCAATGTTTTTCTATACAGAACGCGTAGTTTTGCATGTTTCACCTAAAATCAGGTACAGTATGATAATCCCTGTTTCTAAATAAAGTTAGTTTTATTCAAACTGTTCAACTGTTGTGTTTGAGAAGAGTGTTTTGAGTTAACTTACTATTGTTGGATAAGTAAAAATTGCAGTGGATATTTTTTTTATTTTCCGAAAAAAATATGCTAGGTCGTTTTCTTTTAAATATTTTGAGAGAACAGTGTAAAGATAGTTAAAATGGCAATGTACAGATGACGGCACTTCAAGTTAAACACTGTAGTAACTAATGTAGTTGTAATACAAGTGTATAGTCTGATATGCTGTTGTCTGCACAAGAGATAAAACCTTCTTTATAATGTAGAAATAAAAAATAATGTAGAAAAAAGGTCTATAATAAGTAAATAAAAAATAAATAAACATATCAATCAGCAGATGCTAAGAAAAAGTGGCTGAAGAAACTCAAACACCTATCATGTTCACCATGTCATGAAATCTTCATTTATATCTCTTATGCTGATCCAAATCGTGTTAAAAAAGAACTGTTTTCTCAAACAATTCCTAAATTG
The DNA here is from genome assembly GCF_004193835.3 of Ostrinia furnacalis. Classification (NCBI taxonomy): domain Eukaryota; kingdom Metazoa; phylum Arthropoda; class Insecta; order Lepidoptera; family Crambidae; genus Ostrinia; species Ostrinia furnacalis. Next base: position 47,412 of record NW_021133983.1, read on the forward strand.
ATGATTATGGATAACGAAACATTCAATGAAAACACTTTAATAGTGCAGGAAGAGGACTCAGCCACATCTTGAAATTTTGAAATACAGAGGACTAAAGAACGTGGAAGAGATGACATTTGAAAAGTTTTATGACACTAAAATCTTGCAAAAAATGTGGGCAACTAATTTGGTTGTAGACGAAAATCGGAATCAAGTTAAATGGCACGATATAAAAATTTTAAGAGTGGAAAAGGAGGACTCAAATCTCAAAATGTCCAAACAAAACTGATTCAAGTCTAAATGTACTTTATTATTTATACAAAGTCATTCCCCTAAAATGTAACAACTAAAAAAACTGCGATTAAAGGTAAAAAGGATAGATTTTTTGACCCAGTTTATACACAGGGTCATTTCACAGCCTATCAATAATCCAAAATAAAACTGAGTTTCATAACTTCCCTAACAAAAAATGTAGTAATACGTTTTTTTCGCCTCCTGAAAAATGCCCTTTTTTGAGTTGTCTCAGTTTAGATCTAGGTGTGCGATTTGTAAACGTTTAGTCAAGATTCAGTTTAAGGCATTAAATTAGAAAGAAACATTCATCCTCAACATTTTCTATCTTATACAGCCCTTCCCGAGAGATTTTGCCAGCAACGTTAGGTATGAATTCAGGAACCCTTTGATCTTCTTTCTATCTTTGTAAATAATAAAAGACATTTTGACTTCTCTTTCAGGACAATTCAAGCGAAGAAAGCTTACATCTTATCACTTATCTCAAAATCGGTTCAATGTTTAATAAAATATGGAGTGTTTCTTTTATATATGTCTGGGTTTTATTAACTTACTCTATCTGTCACTTCCAATTTCCCGATTTAGAATTGGCTGATACCCCCTTCTTAATAAAAAGTTACACCTAAGATGAAGACTGGATTAAAATGACATACTGAATAACAATTTAAGCCAGAGTTTAACTAGGGTGTACTAACTTTATTAATAAGGAGGTATCAGCCAATTCTAAATCGGGTATTTGGAAGTCACAAACAAAAGCTTCAATGAATTTACTTTAATATTTTCAATGGATCTGCATAGCAACCGATGCAGAATACACAGCAAAGCATTTTAATTGATTGTTGAAAGCGCAAGCCCGGGCCGCTGGGCGGCAGAGGCGCGCGGGCGGGCGGGCCGCCCTACATAGGGGAATTGGGTCAAGAGTAGCCCGAAACACCGTGTCGGCACTTCCATTCTGTGCTGTTGCAGTTTTCAGTAGTTCAGTATATTTACTTTATTGTTATCCATAGAAAGCTTTCAGGATTGAACGTTTTTGGCTGATTTTCCAATCAGGAAGGATATTATATCACTTTTGTAGGTTATTTTATGTTAGAAGGTGCTCCATCAACATTATATAAATGTAAATAAACAGCTACTGTATTATGCCAATAATAACTTTACGATTTTGAACACTTGTAAGCTGCATACCATCCTAATTGACTTTTTCAGTAGTCTATGAACTCTGAAAACCCAGCAGAATAGAATACCCAGTAGAATTTAACTCTAAAAAGGTATGTGGTTATAGTAAGGATTTACGGATAAAAAATTATGATGCAATAGAGAGTTTCTGGTGTTTGTAACTTATTACAATAAGAAGATTTTAGAGCTATTTTTATTGCAAGGTGAGTAATACAAACAGTTAAGTCCAAATCTTAGAAACCAAGGAGGCATTTGATGGACCGTAAAATAATTTAGGATTCCATCCACCGACCGATCGTAACGTTTATGGGTATTCGGTTCAACAATAAAACTGGAAGATCAAAATCTTCAAACATGCGTAATGCGTTATTTCGCGAGTTGGTATCGAATTGACTCAAGCGCATGCCATAAGGTTAATGTATTGAGTGATTCAACAGATCTGGCACGAGTAGGACCTACTACAGTTATCATGCAAATATACATGGCAAATTATGTATTTGAGCAATGCTAAGACAGTCTTGGGATTATCTTTATAAGATTTGACTTTCAACCAGTATGAACTAATGAAATTCAGTGACTCTGGTAGTAAATTAACCACCACCTTACTCCAAATCACATAGAGCTAATCTGTCTTATTCAATTTTTCTAAACAAAAGTACCTACTCCAGATGTAAATTCTCAATAAACGGTCAATGGTATTGTTTCTTATCTATCTTTGAAATCTAGGTATAATCAAGCGTTCAATACCTGTAAAATAAAAACAAATAAAATCTATGTAGATCGCATCCGTGATACATTTGAATTGCCTTCATAGTTAAGTAAGTACTTACATGCTTAGATGCTGTCTCTCATATGCTTATAAAATTTTAGTCCATCCAATACGTAATACTAACGGGCTAGTTTTAAAAGTACTGAGTGACTTCTTAGATGATAAACAGCAATTTAGACATTGTTATTTTAATCAGCATTTATTCGAAACTTTATTCGCGTGAAAAGTAGTTTGTATGAAAAACATTAAATAACTTCTCTATCCATATGTAAAGAAACTAGACAAGTAAAGCGATAATTCTCGTATTTTCAATTAAACAAGATCACAGAGGATAAAGCTACACTTAAACACACAGGAAAACTCAAGTAAGAGGCAAAGTTATTAACTCCATAATGAATTAGGATCACTGCAACTTAAGACTTCGACTATGTTAGGCGATCACACTGCGCCGCGCTCCGCCGCGGTACGCGGGACGACAGATTTAATCATTGTATGCAAGTACCTCAGTTTGTATAGAAAACACGCGTGGCACAACACACTGACAACGCGTCTGCGCGCGGGATTTTTTATATGAAATCACGGGGACAGCGGCGGAGCGCGGCGCAGTGTGATAATCGCCTTACAGAAGAAACACATACATTAGACGTAACATTTGAAAGTAAACTTACTTTTAAGAAGCGTCAACGACGTGGTGCCTTCATGCACAAGAAACTGACTGCGAAACTTGCTGAAAAAGCTCTACGTTAAATACGAAACTAGCAAAGCAAATTAATCATAGAAATTCGCCATCATGGAATCTTTTATGAAACATTATGCAGAGAAAACCTTCCATCGAAAATATTCCGTCATTTTACATGGATACCCATAGTGACGTGAGCAGACGCGCCAGAATTGGTATTCTATTATGCCTAACTAATGCAGTGATTCATCGGTTAAACTATAATTTACATGGTTAAGTTAATCCCTGTGTAATAAGTGCTATAAGGATAAAGATCCTTACACCACTGAATATAAGATTTAACTTTGTAAGCAGGCAAATTAACAATGCATCGCTATTCGAATACCTATTAAGACTATTTTCTGTGAATTGAAGAATTTACACTACGTATAAAGTGCGTATCAAGTTTGCCGCTTGTTTGTTTACATTTGTGCGTATGCACATGACACAAGCTTAGGTGAACCAAAGTTCAAACGGTAAGTAAGGTAGACAGCGGATAAATCCACAGTTTTGTTGTAAAATAACTCCTATTAAAATGACATAAAACTCTACAATGTTAACCTTGATGTGGCCGAGAAACTAGATGACGTATAACATACTCGTACATAAAAATAAATGTAATAATCATAATAAGTACATAACAATATTATCCCGCCGTTCCAGTCCCAGTTTAAATCCCGCTAGAGATGTTAATGTCTTACACTTAAGTATAGTATTGTAATGCTTAATTACCTAACATTATCTTGTATAGGTATTAGGTTGGACTATTGTGTCTGTGTTAATTTAATATCACTCTTTAAAAAAAGTTAATAAAATAAGCAAAACATTTACAATCATTAATTAATTCATGCCGAGATAAGTATGTTTGTTGTACAATAATTATTGCGATGTACTCATGTTTTATCAGAAAACCCAAAGCTTTGAACAATGAATGTTTTATTCGATTCATATTTTTATATCAACGCTGACCACAAAATGAGTTCACCGATGAAATTATGTCTACTATTGGTGTAATTTTATGTTTTTACATAAAATATGTTAGAATTATAATTTGTACAGATCTGGCGACATGAGTCTTCGACTTTAGACTATATGTCAAAAGTCGGCGACATTTTCTTTTGAAATAAAGCCGGCGTCTCTAATCCATCTGGCTTGGTGTGTAGAGTTCTTAAGTAGCTCCCCAGCAACATTATCACATTTTTCACGCATCATAATATACAGAGTGGCCCAAAAAGTAGTGTCAAGCCGAAACCCAGAGGTAGGATAGCCCTAGTGATGCTCAACCTCTGGGCTTCAGCTTGACACTACTTTTTGGGACACCCTGTATATCAATAAATAATAATAATGCATATTTGGTATTATAATCAAAAATTTCAGAACCTAGTTGAATTCTTGCAATAACTAAGTATCACTACATTGTCGCGACTACTGCGTACTACTTAGAAGGGCAGTTCTGGGAAAACATATACAATAATGAAGTTATGATTCAAACTGAAGTGGTGCACTTGGCGATGGGCCAACAAACTTCAAGATATGACTTTAACTAACTCAAACCCAAGCTCTTTAGATGATTTATAAAATTACTTATACTGCTCATATTTCAGTAAATTCAGTAAAAAGATAACATTGCGTAATTTACTAATAAACTACATTTCTTAGGGGATGAACACTTTTGTTTTCAAGAAAGCCTTAACCCACGTCAGGGAGGAGGTAAGTAAGATTTATTAATATTAAATAAGTTCTTCCGACCATTAGGCCAAACATAACTATAATAGAGCATGTGCAATAAAAATTGGATAGTCGCTACTAATTATAGATATCTCCCCCTGCCCTATGATAGTACTAACTGTGTTCCAAATACAATTATTTTAAACTACCTTAAACTTATATTTTACATTCTAGACGACCTCAATTAAATTCGCAAAGAGAAAAAGCTATAATTTAATTAAACTAAATAAACCACCTGAGTAAAAGTAGAGGTAATAGGTAAATAGGAAACAAGATACAGTATTTTGTTTTATTTTTTGTCTGTCCGATAGATTTGACTGTCAGTACCTACATTAATAACTGCTCTATGATTAATGTACCTACTGACTAACGAACAAATGACCAAAAGTAAAATTTATTGATTTAATTTAATTTACTACATAATATGAAATAAAATTAAATATTATAATTATTAATTGTAACTTATGACTATGTGTTGAAATAATGACTTATTATTATTATTGTCCCTGAAACAATACACGCCCGTATTCACAAACGATATGCTTGCTTACGCCCGTATAGTACCTACGGTCTCAAGTGCGCGTGGACGCACAGGGTGACACACGAACCAATCACAGAGCTCTATTCAACGCTGTGCGTTCGATCGTTTGTGAATACGGGCGTTAGTGAAGCAGCTCTGTGATTGGTTCATGTGTCATTCTGTGCGTCCACGCGCACGAAGAGACCTCATAGTAATGTTTGTGAATAAGGGCGTGAAATGCCCTTCATAAAAATTTCACCACAAAAATCGACCGTGCCAGAACAAGGTATTTATATTTAATAGACCTACTATAATATAGTTATCAGACTCATTCTAGAGACAATTTATGCGTAAACCATATTTAATTAGGTGGTCTAGAGAAAATTATGAATAAAACAACATTGAACGTCTTCGGTAACCTTAAGAGCCCACATATGTGATGACCATGAACATCACCTTAAATTGGCAAATGTCTATTTATATTACGTTTATTTTTTAGTGAGTCGCACATGCACAAAACGAAGTTACTACGAGCTAGTATTATAATTTATAATATCTGTGCTACGAGTATAAGGCGTTTGTTGTTGGCTTTAATCATTATTTTAACCAAATGTTTCATAAAGATGTAGAGGCGTTTAAGATCGCATACACTGCATTATGTAGGTACCTTTTAACAACGAAGCTTTGCAACCTTCCTGAAATTCTCCTCAGAGCAGCATAAATCGATAAAGTCTAGATCTAGCTCTACGAGAAAGCGTCTAGTACGTAAACAATATTGCTGTGAGTCTAGTCTAGTCTCTTGTATTGATCCTAATTTAGTGTATTGTCATTTATGTGTCAGTATGAAAAATTAATGATAGAGATATAAAAAAGGTATGCCACAATCAAAACAAAAACAATCCACACAATTTCGTTACAAAAGCAGCCATTACCCACTGGTATCGCCGCATGAAAATATTGATATTAACAAACCTGTTGCTTTACATATCACACTCAGTAATTAAGTACATTCACGCATACGTTTATCACAATAATCGAAACAATCAAATGGATATGATATGCGAATGCAACAAAAGTAATAATACAGCCATTTTGTTCCCACTAGATCAATTTAACTATTCCTTATTATTCATTATCACTACACAACCCGTATGTACCAATCTACAACTAAGTACAACAGTAGCGCTAATTAATTGGCTTAGCTTTATCATTATTCAAACATCAATTACCTGTTGTTTATGGTCGATGACACTTCACATTTCAGTTACACGGGCGACTAGTCAGGTGCTCACTGCTCACTGCAGATCCTGGTCACAATACGCAGACGGGGTGCGTGCGACGGTGTGCGCGGCGAACATTGTATTGAGGGTGCTTGCCTGGGCGAATGCGCGCGCCGCCCGCCCTAGCCGGAAAATCCCGAGCGCTTCGGGCGCTGCGTGCTTACGCTAATAATACAACACGTTTTTCGCAGACGCGTGCACTGAGCGCCGACGGCTGCTGATAAGTGGACGGCAACGTTCGCGCGGCTGAAAACAGACCGCGCATGCGCCAAACCACAACAAACGATATCCTTGTACGTGATAATAAACTCCCGTGTTAACTAACCCTTAATTTTAATTACACGTGCCCCTGGTGGATTGCGACATACTGTAGGGGAGATGGATTTGTGCAATATTGAATTGAGAGGCACGTTTTTTGGACCGTGGATGAAGCCATAGTAACATTACATTTTTGTTTTCAGTCGAACCCCTACCCAAAGAAAAGTAACGAATTTAAAGATAATATGAATATATTTTTGGGGTACCTACCCAGTGTTTATTTCACCTAAGCTGAAATAATTTCATCACCACTTCAAAATACTTAGGTAACCTACTTGTTTTACATTAATTTTCAAAATACCCTTTCGTAAGTAACTTAAGTAAGTATGTACTTACATAGCTTTTAAATATTTGACTCTATGACTTTCTGAACAACAAGAGCTTATTACGCTCAGGAATATTATGCACTTCTCTTTGGATCTCCTTTTTGCATAACTATCAATTCGGTAACTTTAAAGATAGCAAGGTTACTGCGAGTACTTAGTTAGTGAGTTAAAATCAAGATTCAACATTTTAATCACAAGGAATGTCTACAGTTTTTAGAGTACCTACCTACCTAACTTTGATGTGTGGTCTTCATAACCAGTCACAAATCCCTCATACATAAGTACTTAAACTTATGGTAATATTTATGAGACACGTTCCAGAAATCACTTGTTCATTGATCATACTACAATAAGGTCGATTGTCGAGTGGCTGGTGCCTGAGTTTTCGGCACGTACGCAAATCGACTCGCGCGCAGTTACGTTGACTGATTCATGGCTACAGTCACCACACTTTGTGAATGGAACACAGTACTTTCTCTCAGGATTTCACAGTCTGTGCCTAAAATGGTTTCCCTGAAATAATAACAAGTGTAGATTTCTGCCTCGACCGACACTAATGATTTATTTATTTATATTGGAGCATAAGGCAAACTTGCATTAAGTTATACATACGGCATCCTAATAATGCACATTTCCATATTTTCCATACAACATTTTACCAATACTTAACTATTAATAGGATACAAATACCTAAGTTGGCAATTTAACCGAGTAATATTATACTAAAATATATTTTATTTTAAAAACAACAATATTTTTACAAATTACAATTATTCAAACCTTATGGTAAACTACTTAAATACATATATAATTACACAACCTACATCATTTAATTACTTAAATATTAACAAAAAGGTGTCCACCTATGAATAGGGTCACCCTACTCGGAACAAACTGTAACGCAACAGTAGCCGAGAAGACATTATTGTTCACTCGAGGTTTTAATCTCGTGGCTTGTTAGCAGTTTATTACTTTATTTGGTTCTATTTTAAAATGAAAGGCATATTAATATACATAGTTCAATTGACCGCCAGCTTATTCCGGTTTCCGGTCTTCAGTTTAGAGGCTGTTCCGGCCCGTAAGAAGATATAATTTGTGTTAGTAAACTCATTTTGTACGTGCTGTAATTATGATGTGGTATCAATGCCCAAGTGACAATAAACCACAATCAATAATTATTTTAAAAGGAAACAGCTAAATCAAGAGACAAAAAATATTTTGTTTATTCAAAATTGGCATGCCTAGTTTTTTGTTCGATACTGATTGTTGGAAAGTGGACAAATATTTACCTACTACATTTTGTGTCAAATAGGGTCTTTATTATTTTTAAAAATTGGCCAAATGCGTGTCGTGCCAGGCGCAGTTTAGGGTTCCGTAGTTGGCCGTCGTTACCACAATATAATTATTTCAGAAGCAAGCAATTACGTCATCTAAAGTCACTTTTCATATTTTCTTCTAAGGAATTTTTACTGGTAACCCCTGAAACCTATAGGTAATTGGAACCCATAAAAGAATACAAAATTCTACTGTAATTTCTCCTACCTAATGTAGATCTACAAAAAGATAACATCGAGGGCACTATTTGCAGATAACCGCAGTTACATTTACTTAATTAGTCATCTCGGCCGCGATCACTGAATGTTCAGTTAAATATTAACAGCGATAGCGAACTTTAAAGTAATGTTTACCCGAACTAAACCATTATCTAATCGGCAGCTTACAGCCAAAAGCGGTCGCAAGTATAGCTCATCTAAGCAAACCGAACAGGTCACTGGACTTCAAACTTAGGTACTCGTAAGTTACAACAATAGTACCTACTACCTACTACCTAGGTACTTTACTTACAATTTGAAAAAATACATTTTTAAAAGGCGGCAACAGCTTTAAGGGTTAAAACTTTATAACAAATCAGACTTACCTATTAGAGACATTTGATTGAAATAAAATAACCCTAACTTATTTTTTTCTTTCATGTACGAACTATTTTTTAAAGTTATCAATACAGTAAACAGCCCGATTTTCGACCATTAATAAATTAATTAATCGACAGGATATTTTATATCGCAAATGTATATTTTCCCGTTGACACTCTGCATAGCCTGGCTCCTTCACTCATGCTGTGTAACTCCAAGCAAACACAGCCTAATCCTTAACTAAGCCGAAACCCGTAAGGTACCATCCTAAGCCCAATATTGGTCAAGGTCCATCTAAGTATATTTAACCGCGCATGAATATTCCTACCTATATCAGAAATAATTGAATCGTAGTTTCAGCGGGATTCAATTTTGTATGATCGGATTAGGTACTAAGTAAGATTGACTTAAGTTGCTTAGTTATTGATTTTATTGGAATCATAATGTTCAAACTAAGTAAGTACCTAAGTATATTTCATAATTATAGGTACCTACTTTTTACTTAAAAATCAACTGCATAAGGTGGGACGTGAGTCTCTAACTGGCGCGCACTGACTGGTGGTTAGAGGTGAATCCGTGAAAGGCATTAGGCGAATTTTATAACAAAAACTAGCTTTCCGCCCGCGGCTTCGCCCGCGTAGAATTTTGTCTGTAACAGAAAACCTTTATCGCGCGCGTGCCTGTTTCAAAAACCGGGATAAAAACTATCCTATGTCCTTTCCCGGGACTTAAACTATCTCTATGCTAAATTTCATCAAAATCGGTTCAGATAGACAGACAGACAGAGTTACTTTCGCATTTATATTAGTAGGTATAGAAGTATAGATAATGTTCTAAGCCTAGGTATCATTGCCAACAATTAGACAATAACGGACACATTTATCACTAAAGTTAGATGTGACCTTTTGTTATTACCAAGCTATTGGAAAATCTTGGTGTACCTATAAGATTTAAGGCAGCACAGATCCTTAAGTTCATTTACCTGCATCGTGTTCAGATGGAATTGCTGTGTAACGATAAATAATTATGTAAAGCCATTTAATTTAGGTTAACACAAAAAGTAGCGTTAAATTACGTATTTTTATGGTCTAATAGAAACGATTCTTCGAACAAGAAAACATAAATCTTTTCGAACTTCAATCGAACAATCCTCTGATAAATCTAGAGCAAAAAATATTTGAGTTTATAACAATAAAAGTAATGTAAATAATTCTGATACTTACTTCATAATAATAAGAAATAAGTATAAGTCGGTCGGTACCCATTAGTTACCAACGTAGTAATTTCAAAATTATTGTAGCGCAGTAGCGCAGTGTATTGACTGCGCAACATTTTTATGTACTTACAATATGATTAATTTTATTTAATGTTTGAGTTTGTATTCAAATATAAGATCGTTAAAACGCTAAATATTTAACTCATTTAACTCGACTGTAGGTACTACTAAGTAAGTATCACAAAAGTTACATAAGTTTACGAGTATTCCCCTTTCAAGAAAAAGGTATCACTTTTATTAGACCTTTACCTATGCTTTAAGTAGTAAGCAACTTGAATCATTAGGTTTACATGAACGTTGCTCTAAAAGCAAAACTCAAAAACGGCTAAGTAGACCAATAAATTTGGTATTTTTATAGCCCACGGAAGGTTTTTAAGGAGAGAAGAAACAAACAAAAATAGGCTAGTTGCCTAAAAAATTTTTTTTAGTCCGTAATGTTTAATATAAAAAAATAATGGACACATATATTTTTATTTGTCAATCTAACAAATAATTACATAGTTATGGTGCGTTGAAGTTGCGCACGACGTCACAACGTGCGGCATTTTTAAGCAAGCGTTGACGTCACGGGCCTCTTCTTATGAACTTTGGGCGCTTTATCTCTTTAAATTTTCATTAGTTTGAAAAAGTGAAAAATACGTGTAGAGTATTTTTTGATAAGTTAACTGACGGACTAATTAAAACTCTTGCTTTTTGACCCAGGCAACATCCCCATTGCGTGGCAAAATTCACGCAACCGAAGCCGCAGGCAAAAGCTAGGTATAGAATATCACTCAAATACGATCGCAGCCCGCAAGGGTCCGCAAGGTAGGTACACACGGCCACACTGTTAACTATCCATTTCCGTTTTTGCTCTCGCTCTAATCAAATGGTGATTATTTGCGATAGAACGAGACGACATGACAGACAATGGATAGTTAACACTGTGGCCGATGGTACCTAAATGACTATAAAAACAATTACATGAATATTTTTATTTATTTAATTGAGACACTAAAGTTAAAATGGCTAAAAAGCCAACTAGGGAAAAATCTTGATGTTTTTTTAGTGAAAAAATAAGGTGTTCTGACTTTATTGGAAAGTGATTAAATCCGTTGTTTCGTCTTTGTTTGCCCGTGAACTTTACCACGATACCAAATTTGCACCTCGGATGGAATGAAAAACGGAGCGCAACTGGTGAAGAAGCGCCAGGGCACGGGACTAGTAGATGCTTCCTATTCTCATCTCTCGTTCCATGTAGCAACTCCTGTGTAGCGCTGGACCCGCATTTAATAAAAACCAATTTTTTAAATCATAATAAAGTCTCGAAAACATTGAAGTAAAAACGTAAAACATCCTGTATGACTACAATGGCTACTCCAACCAAGAACGTATGTGGTATGATGTATATTATTATTTAGTTGGTAACTTTCTAAAAGATAGCCAATAGCTACTCTGTACATATTTTCTTACGAAATTATTGCCAGTGTAAAAAATAAAGATGATACTGTCAAAGTTGTCAATCTCAATGTCAACAATTGTCAAAACGAGTAAAAAAACATCGCCTTTCTTACAAAATTATTTAATTCCTAGAAAGGAATTATCTTTCATTTGCAAAAATAAGTGGTCTATTTAATAATATTGATGAATCGCACTTATCACTTTAGTCTAATTTAATATCAGGCTTAGGTATATCAGCCTACCCACAATGTCATCGTTTCTGGAGAGGCAAAAAAGTCTTTTCAATCACTTGAAAGATGCTGAAGAGCAATACAGTTTTTCTAAAACAAACAAAGCACCTGCTACTCAAAATTTCAACGTAGTAGACAAAAAAGCGGTACGAAAACGTAAAAATGAAATGAAGCAGTTCAGAGGCAAAGAGAGTATATTCAAAAAACCACAAGAAAATTTAAGGGATTGTTTGAGAGCAAGAAAGATTCCAGATTATATGAAAAATCCACAGAAATGGGTTTATTATTCATTATCAGATGTTACCCCTGAACAAATGTCGGACGCTACTAATATGGTTACAGCTCAAACTTTCATTCGTGAATTAGAAGAACAAGAAGCGTCAAAAATAAATGGGAAACAAGTTGAAGATGATTTTGTTTTCAAAAAACCTACTTTCTACATGTCTTCAGTCATAAAGAAGGTACTTAAGAAGCCAAAGGAAGAGGATGAGAAGGTTGTCTTTAAGAGTAACAAAGTTGTCATGCCAGAGTATGTTGTTGGAGTATCTCAGAAAAAGGAAAAGAAACAAAAGGCTACAAAAACACCCCAAGATCATGCTGATAATGTTAGAAAGGTGGAACTAAAACTGCAACACCTGTTTGAAGATGAAGAAGACTAATTTTATATTTATTTATTACTTGTAATTAAGTTTATACTTCAATAATATTTAGGAACTAAGTTTAGTTATTAAACTTACTTTGTACTACATAGCCTTATGTATTATTTCATTTGTTGACATTATTACCTAGCTGCCTAATAGAAAGTAAACTACAGTATAAAAGTAATATACTTTGGTAAGTAGGTACAACACTACCTAAGACACCAACTTAGGTTTTGCTGTTATGAAAAGGTGGCGATAATGTCTCAATGGGATGTTTATATCTAATTAACAGTAAGGAAATATTATTTTTATAGTAGGTATGGTCAGTCTCTAATGCTCCTCAATGAAATTTACCTTTATTCTAAAAACAAATCTTTTTTATGAATTGTGTTACATTATCACACACAAAGGATATTCTCTTATTGCATGGATGATGAATAAAAATACAATTGCATTTAAATAAATTTATTTAATGCCTTATACATATTTATTAGCACTGTGATATAATAGATGACTCAGACTTGATTTCCAAATTGTCAGATTGACTCTCTGACTTACTTTCAGCTGCGAAAGCACTAAGATCCCTCATCATAGAATATGCATCTTCACCGTCTGCATAATATTTAGGTTCAATTTCAAGTATTTTGAAACCAAGTGAGTTTGTGTAAAGGTTGAGAGCTGCTCTGTTGCTTTTCCTTACATGCAGCGATACATATTTGGCCTGAAACAAAGTATAATAATTACACATTTTATACATTCGACATTATATTTAAACAATTTAAGAAAATATATTTACCTGAAAGCACTCTACCATGGCTAGTGAAGCTTGATTCATTAATTTTTGAGCAAGGCCAAGTCTGCGATGCGACCGTTTAACAGCCAGAGATGTTATGTGACCATGACGATTATCTTCTCCATCTTCCTCCATTTTAGCCAAAACATAGCCTGGAATAAATATTATGAATTTATATTTTTATAGACCTTCCTTAAATTTCTCTATCTTGGCTTTCAAAATCATTTAATCAATACAAAGTCTAAATCACATTGATTTGTTTTATATCAGACTTCCTATTCAGTAAATAAAAAATCTTTGAGGGAAGCCTATATGTTCAGTGCTGAATATAGGTTTCCCTCAAAGATCCACTCCATCCATCCACTGGGATGTCCTATTGCTAAAATGATGATGTAAGAAGTTATTATTACCAACAATGTGTCCTTTCTCATCCTCAGCTACGTAGCTAAGCTGTGGCCAAGACAAGCCATGGTAGAAGTAATATTTCATCTGATAGTTCTCTGGCAAACACAGCAAGTTGCAGTGTTGCATGTTCATGAGGTCGCTGGGGCGTGCACAACGGATGTTCATTTTGATCTAATAACAATAACAATTAAATTACTGTAAATGTCATCAGTAATAATGATGATGAAACTTTATCAAATATTACTAATGTTTTTTACCTCTTTGTTAGTCCTAGTCTTTTCTAATTTTCCTTAACTTATTCGGTTGTCTAGTTTCTGAAGCTGGTGGGGTGTCTGACATACCACCCAGCAACTCCCTCACAAATCTGAACTTAGATAGACAACACTTCCATACAACATACCAACCTAGAACAAAGAACATAGACATTTTCATACTTATTGTACATACAGTCCATGATTTCATGATGAGTGACTGTGATCCAGACTATAACTCAATCTTATGAATATAATTATGACAAATTGGGCTACTTACAAAAGAACACAAAGACAAAAACTAAAAATATGCTACATAGGAAGGTTAGAATAGCTAATATCACTTCCTTCATATCTCACCAAGCTTAAGTTACTTGTTATCATGAACACGAGATTATTGCACTCACGTTACCAGTCAAATAAAATAGCGATAACTCTAATTTAATAATTAGTCAAAACTAAGCGTATTAATTAAAACATGTATTGTGTGTTGGTAGTGTTTATCATGCAAAAGCAACACGCCATTTTGGACCTATCGTGGCCGTCCTACAAATTGTAGAAATCAAGACTTTTTTCATTAAGTATAATATGGTCACTGATATGAAAGTGGATATATTTGTGAAAATTATATCTTTAAATCTACAAAATAATGTATAAAAATATTAATTACTTTTTCAAAATCTTGATATTATTGAAAATTCGGGAATTATAACCTAAAAAATGAAACTGACATTGACAGTTAATTTTTTTTTAAAGATCGAAAGAAACCACAGATATGGAAAAGAAACCATCGAAATGATCACTGAGCTTATAGCAATAATGAAGTAAGTACATCGTATAATAATCGTTTCGGTCGTATCGTATTTTTTCAATGCGAAGAACAACAGTTGTACAATTTAAAATGGTTTCAAGTTTCAATCGATTAATTTAGGGTTAATTAATTAATGTAGCCACTTGTTTAGGTCATAATGTTATATTAACTTTATGGTTTAGGGCCTCTGGCATCATCCATCAAGGTCTTTAAATCCTCTATGATCGAAGCAATTTTTGTCTAAAACTTTTTCAGTAAGGATTGGTGCACACTGCACACAAACAAGAGTTGCAGTGGTGGGAACGAGAGGTGGGAATGGTCCCGTTGCACACAATCAACTAAACAACAGCCCCATAACAAGTTTAGTGCCACTTGTGGAACGAACAATTGTTTCCTTACAGTCTTTGGAAAAAAACAGCGTTGTAAAAAAAATACGAACTGTCAATGTCAAAAATGGAGTTTGTTTTTGTGTGTGATTTTGTTGTGACGACGAAAACGAGGGAATATAATTAAGATTACTGGGGAATTCAATTTAAGAAAGCTGCTAATGGTCCAGCATCTGCAATTTTTTCCCCTCTAACATAATTTATGAAACCTAGTAATTACTACAAAGCACTATGCGGTTTAAAGATCTACTGACACAATCGATGTAAGTGTCGATGTAATATTTCACAAATTGAGACTATTGTAAGTTACATATTTTTTATGATTTTTAGGAGACACCGCAGTCCAACTTTTAGTAAAAATGAAGTCAAAACTTTATTGGAACTTATAGATAAATATAAAACAGTATTGTTAAATAAATCAAGTAATACCACTGCCTGCCATGCAAAAGAACTGACCTGGGCTAAAATAACGAAAATATTCAATTCTAAAGCATTTGAACATAAAAGAAGTATGAGTTGTTTAAGAATGAAATGGGATAATCTTAAAAGATTCGCTAAAAAAGCATCTGAAAACTTACTTGAAGTTGGTGATAGTGATTTTGATAGCCAAATAGTGACTATGCTAACTGAAGTGGAACATAATAAAAATGTGACACCACTAACAAAGGACTCTGAGGATGACGGTAAGTTAATTAAAAAAATCATAAAGAAATATCTTTCATATACAGGTGTGTAAATCTTCTGTCTGTGTCAGTACAGCACATCACTTTATTTTTATTACAACTGTCTGTGTGCTTAGTGTAAGTTTGCATTGAACATTGTGGCTAGTGAGTGTGTCAAAAATATCTCAGAAGTGTAGTAAAAGTATCCGCTTAGAACGCTGTATGTATTATGTTAGACTTTTCATGACATTTTTTAATGCAGTTCTAGCAATGATGTTTAGTGTAAACACTAAGCATATCAGTTTCCTGACTGTGAATGTCAAGCTTTAGTACTATTCCATTTAGGCCCGATTCAACCAAACTTTAATACGAGAATAACTTTGGTATAACTGGCACATGGACAGTTTCAGTATGGGAAATATGTCAAGATGACAAGTTTATTCTGAGATATTTTACAATTGTGTTTCAGAAGAATTGGAGGAAACAAAAGAAGACTTGGAGGAAAGAAAAGCAGACTTAGAGAAATATTGTGATAACAAACAAGATGAGGATTCTCAGATGTGTGAGTATGTTTTAAAAAAAAGTTTGTAATTTGTACAGGTTTATAAAATATTGTCATTAAATGTTAATGATATTATCAGACATTGCAATTCAATAGTAAGTTTATATTATTATTTTCAGTTTCAGGAGGTGAAAATGATAAAAAGAGGTAATTTTTTTCATTTTCTAAATAATAATGTTTAAGTTTGCCTTAATATTTTACTCGATGTCTTTATGTTTAGTGCCAAATTTGCTACTCGGTCCATGAACTTTACGGCACATGAATGCAGCCTACTTCTCAAGTGTATAAGAGCCGAAAAAAGGAACATATTTTCAAAGGAAACTAACAGTGCTGCTCTCTGCTTAAAAAATGATGCTTGGATTCGGGTAAGCATTTATACCATCTCTTGAAATAATAACAAGGCCTGTTCAAAATATTTGCAATGGATAAAATATCTTCCGAGGCATTCGACTCTCACCGTCATTACTTTCAGGTTACAAAGAACTTTAATAGACAAAGCCCAACTAAAAGATCAGTGAATATGCTCCGAACAAAGTTTAGCAACATGAAGAGATCATGTTCTAAAAACATTGATATTTCCGCTGATAAAAATAAATTTGTGATACCAAAATTGATCAAAGATGACATACAGGTAATTCAATGAGTTAACTGTTTAATTTTTTTTAATTTAAGCTTGTAACTCCGCAATGGACGTAGATTCTACGTTCAACTAAATACAAAGAAGTACCAACGCTCACCAATACCAATAGATGGCGCTGACAGTGACTTGACAATCGCGGTATGAGAGTATTTTTACGTTACCTTAGGACCTCCGCCGTACATCATTTTTTATCTGCTTAGGTCGTCAGCGATGCAAACTACTGTTCCCACGTCAGCTGAGACAGTTAAAGTCCGGTCGGCGAGCACGTAGAATTTCGTTGAACTCTAAGTAGGTTACTCTATAGCATATAGCTGACTGCAAGTTAGGCCGCATCTCCACAGACACTGAACACCATATATTCAAACACCGTCCTTTGTTAGCTAGGATTGTGAATACAGCTCAGTCTACACCATACTGTCTTTGCAATTCTACAATATTCTATATCAAAATATATTTACATAGGCCATAAATCTGATTGAAAATTTATCAAATGTATTTAAATAATAATTAGACTAATGAGGCTTTATTATTTTATGTTAAATATTTATTTAATGTTAATTTCAGAAAATAAAAATAGAACCAACTTTTAAAGAAGATAAAGATGACATCCAACAAAATGATGAAAGTGAACAAGACGAAGATATTTCTAGCAACCATGGTCAAAATTACGAAAACAATGACATAAAAAATACAAACAAAACCGTAAACACCAAAGAATCCCCTGATCCGCTTAGTATAATCGTCAAAGAACCAGAAATAGGTAATAATTCCTTGAAACATGATTCTTTATGAACCAACCACCGGGTTCTATACCCGGTCGAGTTAATGAGGGCTATCGTTTTAGCGCCACTGTAGAGTAAGGTCCTGTCACTTGCTAGTAGCGAAGACAGTGGCACCAACTGGTGAGCGCTAAAGTGGTAGGAGGACTATCGCATTTGCACTCAACAAGATGGCGCTACTGTAGAGTAAGGTCCTGTCAATCGCCAGGGGTGCCAACTGTTAAGTATAAAAACGATAGCCCTCATTGCGCACATGGCGGGCGGTACGTCACATCGACGCTCTGTGGGCTGAGTGTGAGTTTACATCAAACGCTCTCACTAGTGAGCGCGTTTAAAGGTTCGGACAAACCAACGCGTGCAGCGATGGCGATGGCGATGGCGACCACTGCGCGTGCAAAAGTTGTTTCACACTGCCGCGACCGCGATGTCGATCACTGCGCGTGCAGGTTGTCACTGTCACCACAACTGTCATGCATATTGTCAATCACGTCTACCTATTCGGCAAAATGGAAACTGAATTAAATGATTTGTTTGGAGCTTTTGATGCAATTGAGACAGTGGAAACACTTTTTCACTCAAGTTTATTCAGGCGGCCATATATTATAGAATGAGACAGGATTACATGCGCTATTGGTAGTAGGTATTGGTAACTCATAACCAAGCTATATTTCTGGCTTCGTTTGTAGTCCCTAGAGCCCTAACCTTTTAATTAGATTTAAAGAAAGGTTTGATAGGAAGGAGGACTGCACTAAGGCTTTCTTGGCCTCAGTGGGGGAAATGAAACACAACGCGGACGGTTGATATCTGGTTTATTACTGTTATGCTATTGCTATATACAAGATTTACATAGTGTACACAATTCAATGTGTCCAGTCCAATGTGCCGTCGGTGTAGAGTGCCTACGGTGCACGTTCGTTCAGGGTTCATGGGCCAATCGGCTAGCATGTTGTACGTCGCGGTCGATGCTGACGTGCTCGTACAGTATCCTTGTGGGCAAGTAAGATTATAACCAATTCATCTTTTTCCTCGACTGAAAAAATTTGCCCCCATTATCTTTTACCATTGTCGTTCTTATCGTTAAATCGCACAAAACTACACAGAACTCAACACAACATCTATCAAAATCAATTTTCATTTTATTTTTTGGTGCAACAGTCATCTTGACATTTACTTTTTTTAAGGCAAAGGAAATTACATTATGCACCCAAACCACAGAGTACATAATAGTCCAAATATCTTTTTTGTCTTTAAAAATAACCCAAAAAACCCAGTTTTGATCAACTAGGTGTTTCTAGTGGCACTAAATTAATGACTGAGACGTTTGATGACTTTAATTAGGTTTTTATTTATGGCATAAGTACTTAGAATTGCTCTAGGGTAGAGATGGGTTTCCACCCGGGTAAAAACCCACATGAGGGTAAAAACCCAATAAAAACCCGTTTCATTCCACCCGTGGGTGTTTACACCGGGTGAAAACAAATAATTTTATAATTATTTCAATTGGTATCTTTTCTTTATTTTTATTGAATTTTTCTCATTTAAGTTTATTGATTAATAAGTAATAAGTCAAATTTAACACTAATATGCATTTATATCGTGGCCAAATCGTAAAATTGATCACGTTATGATGATGTGACCAATTATTTTATATAATGGTGTTATTTCAAGAATCGTTGAACCGATTTAGAAGAAATTTAGTAGGAACACAATAATTTGTGATCATGGCAAGGACATGGAGGGGGGGGATGCCAAAGATGCCAAACTCTCTCTTTGATGACATTACGGTATAAAGTTACAAATAACAACACCAACTACAAAGTACTTCTGCTTAAAAACTTGAAATCGAACCGCCCTTCCGCCACTGTAACGCATTGTAACGTTTTTCAAGACCTCCTCTCCCCCCAGATTGCAATACGTGACACTAGAATGCCCCCTTAGCAACAAATACCACTTCTCACTTTAAAAAAAAGCTATTTTTGTTTTCACCCACCAGAATGGGTGATAATGGGTAAAAACCGGGTTTTTACCCAAATCACCCGGTTTTAACCCAATCGGGTGAAATGGGTTTTTACCCACTACCCATCTCTACTCTAGGGCCTTTTAGAAAGCTGCAGACATGTACATTCTCAATTATTTTGTTCTGCAGATAATATCCCAATTTTATTTATGAATTTGAAGAAGCAGGTTCTCAAGAAAACTAGAATAATTTGTTTATTACATAAAAATAAATTCTGATATTGATACTTTATTCTAAAACCTTTTTTATTATTCAAGTAGGTCAGACTAGTGGTATGTTATGAATAATTCATTTTTAATTGTGTAAAAACTTTTTAACAGATCCTACTTACTATTTATTACATCGATTTTAAAAAACAGAAACGTCACAGTGACAAATGTCGCGATGATCGCTGATCGCTGCGTGCAGACGCTGCATAGATCGCCGCGACCAATGACAGGACGCGTTGATGTGAACACATCGCTACAAATTCATACACGCTGTCTGGTCGCCATCGCCATCGTCATCGTGCACGCCGGCTGCACGCGTTGGTCTGGTCTAACCTTAAAACATGTATGAAAATTTTAGTTTTTGAACGTTTCCCGCTAGGGGCGCTGTACAATCCGTCATACATTTAATGTCATTTTTGACGCGCTCGCTAGTGAGCGCGTTTGATGAAAACTCACACTAGGCCTTCTGGTACGAACGGCTAACACGGGGAGGGGTGAGGATAAGTGGAAGGGAGAGTCGCATTCCAGCGAGGTGCGTTAGTTAGCTCGGGTTGTAAATATTTACTTTATTTTAATTATTGTTAACCAATTCAGATGATTATTGTTTTATAAGAGCATACCAATAATGCAACAAATACTTCTTACAACTGTATAATGATTTGATTTTGATACTGGGTTACACACAATAAAAATGCTTTTGGTCACATCAAAAATATTGTTCCTGAATGTTATAATTATTGATCTCTTCTTACTTTGCAGGATTAATGAATATTGATACAATTAGCAATTCGAATAACAATGAAATAACCAAACTAAAATTGGAGATACTGAAGTACCAATTGGAAAATGCAAAGGTTAGTATTTTTATAGTATAGATAGAGGATAGATAAAATATGTAAAGTTACATAAATGCTGGAGTGACGATTCTCTTGCAAAACCCATCACCAATCGAGAATAATGTCCGAATTTCCTTTTTATTAAATAAATAAATATCCCTGGACTGAATTTTAATGAAAAATCTCCCCAAATCCATATTTCATTTTTAACAAAGACCCCATACACATTTCAGTTAGAAAAGAAGAGGATAGAAAATGCTATCCTTGCGGAGGCAACTATAGCGGAGGCGAGAGCGACAGAGACAGAGCTACTTCTGCGAGCTGCGCGTTTGAAAGCGGTAGCGGCGGCTTCAAAGCTCCCTGAGGGACACCCTGCGTTACAATACACGTCAGAAGAAACGCGTGCGCAGCGGTACATCGATAGCTGCCATCAGACTTGAGACTTTATTACTAAGGTACTAATGAATATTATCGTTTAAAATGGCCTGGTGATATTGCCAATTTGTTTTCAGTTACTTAATTATTACATTATAATAAAACTGAAAAGACTGTTATAATTTAAGCACAAATCATAGATATGCATTTGTTTAAATCACAAAGTACTTTTCATTTTGTTAGAGTCCTTAACTCTATGTTAGTGATAATATAATTCTTAGGTCATAAGTTAATAAACACTTGCAGTGAAGTGATTTAAATGAAAAAAATACTTGGGTTTCGTTATAAAATTAAACAAAAGACATTAGATACGAAAACTTTGTATATTTTACTTGATTGCGTTTTACAAGATGATTAAATTACAATTCAATAAAAATTATTATTTTAATATGCATTTGTACAATTTCTCTATACCTAACTAAACTACAACGTCTATGAAATATATTACACATCACTAATATACAACATGTTTTTACATTGATATCATATCCTACATTTATCTACTTACGCCATGTATAAGTACAAAATGTAGGTACGTACGTACATACATACAATAACGCTAGTAAGTAGTAGATAAACGTTAAGTAAAGACAAGCCACAAGTAAGTATATAAAAGATGAGCTTTAAAATAATTTAGTACAATAATTGAGCATAATAGCTAACGGTTGAGTCAGTCAAGTAAATTGTTTCAATAAATATTGCGTTAGTTTAGTCCTTACGAGCCACGGTTTTGCGTTTTGCGACCGTCGAATTGAATTAAAATCTGAAAATTAATTCAATTCCAAAAGTAAAAATCAGTTTTACATAGGTGTATTTATGTTTTGCGACGGTGTCACTGCAGTAGTTACGGTATTGGTGCAATGCAGTTTAATTGGCATTGCGTTTGTACTTTTTATGCAATCCACAACACTATGGCACGTAAACAGACTTAGGAATCATTTCGTCAGGAATTTGAAGTACAAACCTTTTTGTCGGTTCTGTTTCAAGGAACGTTTTCTGTATACTAATAGTTAGAACATTTATTGTAACTTCGATGTTTATTGTCCAGAGCCACAAACTATACTTGTCTATTCACATCACGTTTAATACAGCTCTGTATTATGTGCCTAATTTCAAGTACAGTCCGTGACTTGAAAATACAAAAGTCTTGTTAAACTGAGCATTTCTTCACAAACATTCAGATATCAGTAAATTGTCAAGCGCCATAACGTTAAATGCTCACAGCATAGTTAAAAACAGTTTACCGGCTCATTAAGTACTAAGTACTAGGTTGGAAGCGATGCGACGCGTCGCCAAGTGGTTCCTACCGGAATAATAACTCGTTATCTTTCGAAACAACTATTGCCCTCGACAAAATAATGTCGCACATTATAACTCACATACACATGCTACAAAAGTTACAATATTGTTGCAAAATTGTATAAAACTGGACGGACAACTCAACTCACTACAGCTAAATGAGCATCCAGCAATTAAAAACTCGTTTCTCTAGTCAGGTGCAAATATCGTTCCGTCAATAAAATAAAATGTTCTAATGGCAGCCTTGATTTACCATAATATATATTTATGCTAAAATCTAAATAGAAACTCGGTTATTCGTCATCGTGTTGGCAGTCTACGTTGTCGTATTGTACGTCCTATCTTGAAAATTTCTTTGGTAATATAGCGCTAATCGCGTTCAAGCGAAAAGGCTCCTGTGCTGCCGAAAGCAGCTCAATAATTTACTCTTAGCTCACACTCGTCCGCGGGCCCGGTCTCGGGTCCGCCACGTCTGTCATCGGCCACCCTACGCTGATCGTCGCGCCATCTAGCCGGTGGTCATCCTAGTTTACGTTAATTTATATCCTCCGCTGACGTGACCAGCCTCTTGTCACTTCAGCGTCGTCCTTATAATACATCGATAAACTATCGTATAAATAGTGACAATCAATAAATCCGTCCACACCCCGCCGTGCTCTCCTCTCCGTTACGTCTATACGGTGACGGTCCACGTCGTCTGTAAAGGCGCCTGCGCACAAAACGACTTTCTCTCGATTTGAATAATTCCAGATAAACGCCGAATATCTGGACTGGGTTACCCTGTACTTGTTATAAAACATCAAGGGGTTCTTCCAGACCGGACCCGATCTGGAAGTGAATCGGTGCGATTTGGGAATGTAAAGCGTCTGTGGGACGCGGGAGTCGGTTTTATATTTGGAGAGCGGCAAGCGAGGGTGTGCCGGAGTTGTTGTGAGGCGTTAGAGGGGTGAGGGGTGTGGTGGGGGCCGAGGGGGCGACGGCTGTGGCCGGTGTTAGGGGGGTGTCGGGGTGTGGGGGCGGGTCGGCGGCTCGCACGAGTACTCTACGGAGATCCTGAGCGCGGGCCGCGAGCGTTCGCGCGGCTTCGGCCATTTCCGCGACGGCGCTGGCGCAAGGGAATTGCTGGGCGGCTGCCTTCGTTTTGGCGACTGTCGCTGCGAGCGCGTCTGAGAGGGCGTCGGAACAGCGTAACGCTCGGGACTTTAGACTTGCGTGTTGGGCGCTCCTGGAGAAAAAAAAAAGTGTCTCAAAAAACGTCATCATTACCTAACAAGACACAATTTCATATCAGAAAGGCTGTCTTATCTTAATTGCAATAAATTAAAAAAACAAAATTTGTACATACCTATGTACTGTGTCCCCAACGTGCACTATCCGATGCGCGCTCAGGACCACAAACTTCCCGTGTGCAAGGAACACATCGGGCGGCTGGCCCATCTCAATAGTCCGCAAAAACGCCTCAACCGCGGTGGCGAGATGCGCGCCGTATGTCGCGGTCTGCGCTGCGTAGAACGCTGCTAGCTGTCTGTCGTCGGGTGGAAGACGGGTCGCGGCCGCTACTGCGCTCACCTGTGGACAAGCAAAGACAAAATAAGGATAAGAACTGATGCTAGCTTGTGTGTACTTAATCTATGGACGAAGAAAGATACAAGAAGGATTGAAACTGATGCCAACGTCTACGTGAGACCTTGAAACGATGGTGGAAACTAAACTGTTTTTACTTCAGAAAGAAAAATAGCCAACTGCTTAAGACGTCAGAAGACCTTGTAAATATTGTGGATCTTTTTAGTTGAGGATGAAAAACCGCCAGCAAAATAACATCAATAGTGTGAAAAGGAGATTCACCTTACAAATATTTGATATCTAGCTAAGTTTCATCTAAACGATACATAGTCAGCTATCCTCGTACAGCAGATCAAGTCAGGCTGTTTTCTGGGCACTATAGTTCATAGGCAACAAAAGTCTAATCGATGATTCGAGACCAAGAACTACATCTGTGCCAGCACTGCCAACATGGTGAGTATACAACAACAGCAGATGACTGAATGTTCGAGAACAAGAATTCAAAACTTAAAAAAAAAAGAAAATAGTTTCAAGCTTACCTCGCCAGCATGTGCAGCGTGGTCAGCGTCTCGACCAACGCGTCGAAGGAGGCGCGTCGCATAACAGGGAAGGCGGCGCGAATCTCCGCGTTAAAAATTTAAAAAAAGAAACAAAGAAAAAAGAAAATAGTTTCTAGCTTACCTGGCCAGCGTGGTCAGCGTTTCTAACCAACGCGTCGAAGGAGGCGCGTAGCTTGTAGGGCACGCGGCGCAAGTCCGCATTCCAAATTTAAATAAAATAAAAAATAAAGAAAATAGTTTCAAGCTTACCTCGCCTGCATGGTCAGCGTCTCTAACCAACGCGTCGAAGGAGGCGCGTAGCTTATCAGGCAAGGCGGCGCGAATCTCCGCATTCCGCCGTCCCACAGCCGAGCGCGATTCTAGCCGCACATAGTCGTATTCCTCGGTCCACTCGTGTTCCGGCACTGGGACTGTTGCTGATCGTCTGGAATTTGGAAAGAGAATTGTAGCTTCGAGATGGAACGTAGATGCGCAACTCTTGGAACTATTAGCGAGGAAGTTCCAATGCCCGTACGTACAGTAAAGAAAACCCAAGCAGTGGCAAACGCATGTAATGGAGTCCCAGAAAAGTTAAAGCAAGTAATGTAGAACTGATGGAAGAAAGAGATGACTCTCCTCTGTAGCTATAAGGTGCAATAAATGTGTTTCCTAGAAGATCTGGGTTAAGACAAAATTTAGGCGTTTAGTCGCATAATACCCGCTCGCATAATACGTGCATCTAAGAATTAGTCCATTCGCGAATTAGTCCTTTCAAGACTCGGAGGTAGGGTACCATTTTGCGAATTAGGCACTATACGAAAGTCATTTTAGGACTCATAGATAACTTCTCTCTTTCAATACTTCAGTTGTCAGATTCACAACTATCATCATCACCATCCCTTTACAGTCCACTGCTGGACTATGAGCCTTTTGCCATAATTCCCACGCTTGGCAGGCGGGTTGGAGATAGCAGTTTAAAAGGTTGATGTTTTTCAGAAAACGCTGCTGCCCGTTCTCTGTT
Organism: Ostrinia furnacalis; assembly: GCF_004193835.3. Taxonomy (NCBI): domain Eukaryota; kingdom Metazoa; phylum Arthropoda; class Insecta; order Lepidoptera; family Crambidae; genus Ostrinia; species Ostrinia furnacalis. The sequence continues at coordinate 73,225 of NW_021133983.1, forward strand.
TGATGTGTAGTCCCTAAGTCGCCTCTTACGACACCCGCGGGAAGAGTAGGTGTTGGTGATAAATGTATTCTACTCTGCCGCCACCATACGGCTAACCACACAACTATTGGTGTCACAACTATTGATGACACATTTCTATACAAAATTCTATGCTCACCTAAATAGTAACGACGCATTTCCATTGATAAACGAGGCTGCTCTCCTCACGTCCTCTGTTAAGGACCGCGCACACGCCACCAGCTGGTCGAGCGCGTCTTGCGTCCCGTCCGTGGGCTCTCGGTCCCGCTCCAGACGCTCGGGCGCCCAGTCGCCGGCGTCTAGCGCGCTCGTCGCCTCGTGCGTTATGCGCTCGGCGTCTTTCAGCGCTTTCACTAGGGGTCTTAATTTTACTGCGATACCTGGAATTAATATAGCTTGTGTTATTGCGGAATGAAAGAAGAGATGACTTTGCTTACAAAATTTCAAAACATATCCTATCACTACGCCTCCTTAGATATATTTTTTTTTAATTCATGCAACCGAAGCGCTCATGACATAGAATCAGTGCACCTACCATGAGTTTACGTTAGGTGTGCTCGCTAGCGAGTACGTCAAAAATCTCTATGAAGATTTTGTTTCTTGAAAGTAGCCGCTAGGGGCGCTGCACAATATGTCATACAGTTAATGTCATTTTTTTACGCAGTCGCTAGCGAGCACACCTAACGTAAACTCATGGTAAGCACAGTTCTGAATTTTCGGTGTGGCGAAAACACAGATTTCGATTCGACGCGAGACGTGAGTCGAATGCCACATGCATTAGGTGTAAGATGCGCGCAATAACCTTTTATCGCGCCATTTTGTCGATTTTACGCGATAAATGTCACATTTGCCGTCTACGTAAAATCATAGATAGGATCATAGATTTTATCACGGCGAGCCCCGCATGTGACAATTTCGTCTCGTAAAATTGTTGGAAAAAATACTGGAGTAAAAAGCCTTTAAGATAAATTACTTCCAAGTCTACCTTTGTCTTGCGCATCATGCGCGTTAGCCAGCGTAGCATCAGCGAACACGGCCAGGTCGTGTAGCGCAGCGCGGAGTCTTGCACCCGCCACGCGCACGTCTAACACCCGCGCGCGTAACGCCCCCCGCCGCCGCCAGCCCGGCGTCACGTAGGATAGTAGACGGGATACTGATCACTTCAAGTCTACCAACCTTTGTCTTGCGCATCATGCGCGTTAGCCAGCGTAGCGTCAGCGAACACGGCTAGGTCGTGTAGCGCGGCGCGGAGTCTTGCACCGGCCACGCGCACGTCTAACACTCGCGCGCGTAACGCCCCCCGCCGCCGCCAGCCCGGCGTCACGTAGGATAGCAGCCGGGATACCGCTGCTGACGCTTCCTCCTGGTGAAAATAAAGTGGACTTTAATATTGGTGATTAAGGCAAATTCGTAAGTGCAGGAAACCTGGTAAAATATCTGTTTGGGCAAACAAAACTACAGCAGCTGGGATATCGCTGCTGATGCTTTCTCCTGGTAAAAGGACATGTAAATGTATCAATGCTTTGGGCATACAATCTCAATCTATGCAGAAGATACCCAATAACCCAAAGGACACTAAAAGATCCTAGCAGATGTATTTGCTGATAGAAGATTTCGCCAATATTGGATCTTTTCTCAATAATTACACGCTCAGCGTACTAGCGTTGGCAAAAGTGTAGAGTTAAGAGACAGTTAATTTTGCTGTAATTTTCAACGTCTCTTATCAGGCATTCTGGCATTATTCTGATACGTACTTGTAATCGTTCTAAAGCTTCCAACGCCGCGTCGCACGGCAGCGGCAGCGCCCGCGACCGAGGCACGTCATACGTGCTCGACGCCGACGCGGCAGAATGTACTGAGCTGCCAGAATTCGCCGACGCGCTAGACGTGGCAGAAGTGAGGCTCCCAGTGCCACTGCAAGCCGAGTCGGCACTGGCGGGCCGGGGAGCCCTTGGCGCGTCGTACCAGTCGGCGATCGGACGCGGGCAGTCGTAGTTCCCGATCCGTTGCACCGGCATCGGGGCTCGGGGTACGTCGTAATGTGAACATTCTTCGATCTGGAAAAGAATTAAGAGATTTTTGAAATACTTGATTGCAGATATTGTAGAATTTCCATGCGATTTTGTACTTTGAGGGTATAAAGAGAATGATAAAAAACTGCTCCAGGTAAAGACATGCCTCTACTTTAGCCCAGATTGGTAAAAAGGTGAAAACAGGGAGAGGAGACCCTTGATATTATGTAAACATTGAAAAATCGAGAGAATTATTTTCGTAATAAAATCGTCTTTGATCTGAACTCAGCTTAGTTGTCATAATAATAAAGTCGAATGTTACTCACTTTGGTAAACGCCGGCGACTGCTGCGCCGGCAGCGGCTGGTGCGCAACAGGCGCGGGCGTGCGCGCGCGCCGCCGCTGCATGGCGCTTGCATCGAACACACCCGCCACTATCCGCAGCCGGTTGCCCGGACATATTCCCTGGAAACAAACGGGAATTGTAAGCTTCTACATGGTCACCTTATTCGTTATGAATTATTGTCCATATGAGCAGGGGATCCTGCTTAAAAAAATCTACTGTCCCATCCTGGATCAGACTGCACTCAAGTGCCCTCCCTTGGGCCACGTTAAGCCCATGTTCATGGACTACTTGACATAGGTTGGAGCTACGTTCACAGAACCACTAGTCACTCTCGGATGGGACAAGAGGAGAACATTTACAGAAATATGGTGGCATTGGAGACGGAGAGTGGCCCTAAAAATCGAACACAGGACCTCCGGGTGAATATGGACATAATCAAATGTTTAGGGTAAGTATCAACAAAGTTGCTTCTATAATTATTATCTAATAGCCTTTGAAATGTGTATTAATTTCAGATGTGTCCCTATACGTAATTAATACTCACAAGTTATCGGTCTATTTAATGACGTTTGGAATTAGTGTCAATAGTGTCTACGTGAGATGCGTCATCATCCATGGAGTGCGTGTTATGCCTACACCGAGTACAACTCCCATATCGGCCATTGATGCGTCATGGGACCTATCTATTAAGGTAAAAACAACTCATACGTGTGAATAACCTTCCATTGCCATTTTGACATTATGAGTTCATTTTCGGCTTATTACAATTTAAGGTCACATTCAGTAAAATTAACTTTTGGCTTGCGGTTTTACTGGATTAATACAAGTTAAAGAGAAACCAAGACTGTGCGGTCAGGATTTCGTTATTGAAACATTTTACTAAAATAACTTTAAATGCTCGGCATGATTAATGCAGCCGATAATAATGAATGTTAGTTATAGTTGGACTGGACTGGTTAGAAATCGACCATTGCTCGTCGCAGTTCCTCACGGGACATGGCAACTTTAAACATAAACTTCACGAATTCAAACTAGTTCCGTCTCCTTTTTGCGAGTGTTCCACTGATGATGTCAGTCATGAGCAGTCTGCCCATCATATCTTGTGGGAGTGTGATCTTTGGAAACATGAACGTGATATAATGCTTAATTCAATACAACATACATCTGTTTCCGCAATTTATTACACCGATCTTGTCGCGACAAGGAAAAATTTCCGTGCTTTTAAGCGATTTTGTGAAAAATATTATTGGCAGGTAGTTGCTAATTGCTCATAAGATAGGCCCCCTTAATTTAATTTATTGTCCGTGGTGCATAATCTTTTTCTTAAAGGTTTTAAACCTTTGTTTGTCACCTGTCATCCGCTTTGCAATGGAGGGAAGTCGAACCTTAATTTCGAACTCCTCCTATGTTCTTCTGATTAATTTCGTTGCGGGTCCAATGACAGTTTAACTTTCCCCCGGGACAAACTTGACCTTCATTGGTTGGGTTTTTGTGGCGGTCAAGCTGTAGATCCTGGCTACACAGGAGTTGCAGTGGTGGGAACGAGAGGTGGGAATAGTCCCGTATAGTTGGACTAGTCAAAATTGAAACTTGCTTGTCTGTTTACAATGGCAAATTCTAACTGGGACGTTCTGAAGGTATTAGAGCGTCGTCTAGTTCTGCACAAAGGGTAGTTACTACGTCTGGGTGCCAGCGCCACTAATTCCTATCTTATCGACCAAAATACCGCAGCACCTTGAAACTATCGTCGCTCGTCAGGCAAACGTCTTAGCGACGGAACAGTCTGTTAAGTGAATTTAGTTTAAATCCAAACAGTTCTTGCGCGTTACGAGAGCTTGAAACTTCTTTTGGTGACTTAAATAGCGCTAGTGTTTGTACTCCTGTATGTAGTCTACTTCTATTTTAGGTGTTAAGTTTTTTTTACTTACTTATTAGGAGAGGAAAGAGCTGAAGGTTTTCAGCTGATTTTAAATTATTTTAATTAAAATTCTCTAATTCTTCTAAACTTGTAAATAAACACATTATTTCCGATTTAATTCATTTTTGTGTTTAATTCTACTGGCCTATGGGTAGAGTCACTCGTTCGTCAGAACACGTGTGCTCATAGTGAGATTATGTCATGCATCGGGGATGATTGATCGGATTCATATTTCATTCCATAATTCCCTCTAGGTATTTACTGTAATGGTCACGTCGTCTCTCAAATGAGGTAATATAAGAGTAGGCGCACACCGTTGATTTTTCGTCGGCCGATAGTTTAGTCGGGCAGTTAAACAGTATGGGCATGTATGGGAGTGCGCACACGACGCCGATTCGATTTGGCCGATTCTTCATACAAATTTTAAATTGGGCACAACTATCGGCCAACTAAAAATCAACGGTGTGTGGTGCGGTGCGCCTACTCTTAAAGTCTCTTGTAAACCCCGACACCTAATAGGTAGGTAGTTCTAGTTCTACTAATCATCTAAGGTAAATGAATCAGAACAAAATACGAGTTCGAAGTTAAGAATTGATTTCTCTACTGTGTAAAGCAGTGGCTTAACTAGGGTCTTGCGAACTGTACCCAGTACATAGTGCAGATAATGAGGAGCGGCAAGCGCAGAAAAGTAAACGATTTTTAAGGGTGCGATTATGCAGTTAAAGAAGCTTGTACGGGGCATACGAAAAGCCAGTTACAGTACCTAGTTTAAGCAAAAAAAGCCAGTTACAGAGGTGTAGGTAGTAATGGGACTATTCCTTTATTCGTCCAAGGACAATCCCACCCCTTCAAATCCTGTGAAGCCAAGATCTACAGCTTGACCGCCAACAAAAACCCAACAATTGAAGGCCAAGTTTGTCCCGGGGGAAATTTAAACTGTCATTGGACCCGCAACGAAATTAATCAGAAGAAGTGTAGTAGGTGAATGTTTACCTGTCTCCCTCTCAAAGAACAGAGCCACCAGCCCTCGCTGCCTCCCGTGTTTTGCTCGAGGACGGTCAGCAAGTCGCCGCGCCGGAAGGCCAGCTCGTCTGGTGACTCCGCGATATTGTCGTATAGAGCTCGCGCCATGCACTGTAACAAAAGATGGAGTATTATTAGCTTCAGCTCTTTTGGGATTTCTCGTGGAAACTAGCAAGGTTGCTATGTTCTTTCTAGGCTTGATGAAGAAAGGGGAGATCGTGCTCTTTGGCGAGCCTTAGGACAGAGAGAAGCACGTCCAGCAGTGGCCTGTAACTTTATGATAACAGCAGCTTGTTTATTCAAGAAAGAGGTCTGTAAAGCAGCACCACTCGAATTTTGTACACCAACCATTTTCGAAGCTTCTTAAACCAGTATAGGTACTTAATTTAAAGTTTGATAAACATTAGGTATCATTTTTAGATATATTCGTAGTTGCTGGATTTTTTTTATTGATTGGTAGTTAACTAAGCAAAACAGCACGTGAAATTGTTGCTGAATTCCAACAAACATTATTCTCAAATACCGTTGCACGAGTATCATCATAATACGGCACATGAATAGAGGGATATGAGCAAATGTTTTCGGTCGTGGGGTAAACGCGTGCGTCTTATTATACGTGGCTATTAGCATTCGACACCGTCGCGCCCACATTTGGCGCATATGCGCTCGCGCAGCTGCAATGCATCTCCAGGGTTGGCAGTTGGAACTAAGATCTGGACTAGGGTTTCAGTATCAACTTGTATTTATGGTGCCATTAGGTAATTGTCCCGGAATGTTTCTCGTCAATCAAATCGAATTTATGGTATGTTTATAAAATGAGTAGGTAAATTGTTGAAAAATCGCTGAAATGCCTTTTGTGTGGATTACCTATAGGCGTGATTTTTTTATGGGACTGGAGGCAAACGTGTAGACGATGACTACTGAATGAACTAGTGTAGGTATGAGAGTGCTAAAATTTGAAAAATTGCAACGTAATTTATGTCTCAGAACTCTCCGATTTTCGGAGCGTAAATCTGATGCCCATTCATAAGTGTCTACCCTTTTTATAGGTGGCAACCCTACGTACGCGTCCCAAATCAGCCGATAATGGCAGATTGCATTGTGCAAGAGGCGGCTGTACCGTTTGTTGGGGCAGGCCATGTCCGTTTCCGACGCAATCATTTATGCAACTGATAATGCTAGCTCAATGGAGGTCTAACAACCGCGTATGCACCTAATGTGCAATGAGGATCATTTCGATTTTTAGCTGTGAATGCAGATTTATAGGGCTAAGAAATCCTTAATACACAGTCCAAAAATTTTTGTTCTACGACAAAAATTGACGAAGTTATGGCCAAATTACTAAAAAAGTTCACTGACCGCCCGGCGCGGGGACGATGACGTCATTATATCCGATCCGAACGCTGCCGGCGTACTGCGTGGATAGAAAATATTTTTTTCTAGCCAAACTATCAGTTTTAGAGAAAAACTTGTAATGACATTTATTCATCAGAATAAAGTAAGCTATCGATAGGTAATTTTCCCCCCCCCCAGGCCAGAAACTGGGTATTAGCATCATATTATGTATTATTATGTTCAATACAAACAATCATTAAGTTACACTCACCCCAACCGCGTCTCCGCATTGCATCGAATCCTATGAAAATGTGGTTTTTGGACATAGCGATACTTACTTTTCACAATTTTTATTTTTAAAAATTACTGATCGATAGGTTACTTTATTTTGATGAATAAATGTTATTAAAAGTTTTTTTCTAAAACTGATAGTTTAGCTGGAAAAAAATATTTTCCATCCCAATAGTACGCCGGCTGCGCTCGATTCGGATATAGTGACGTCACGCGGCCCTGCGTACGTTGACTTTTAGCGGCAAAAACGGCCTATGTTTATTACTTAATATCTTCGTAAGTAATGGTCCGATTTGGATAATTCAAAAAGATATATCTTTCTTATGTCTTAAAGATTAACGTAGATACTAGTTTTATTGAATTTTCTACAACAGTACTGATCCTCATTGTGCATTCAATAAATAAGACGCGCATATTTATTACCCTTGATTTGCAATGTGTTGAAATTGATATGGTATTCAAATATGTACAGATGGCCTATTGAGTTATACCTACTGGTATCCTACTTATCCCTAAGTAATTCTTAATTAATCAGGGAAAAAAATACGAACCGTTTTCTTAGCATTTTTCCTGGCGCTGCTTTTACGCGAAATCTTACAATTACACATGATCAACTCCTCAATAAACGTCACTTTAACACACGATGGCATTGAGTTATTTTAACACACGTTTTACGCTTAACTTAATGTTCAACTGAACGCGATTCTAAATTAAAATTAGCAGGCAATTAATTCTCGACATGCGCTCTCCGCGACGTGAATAATGTTACTGAAATTACAGCTTCAATAACCTACACCTACTCAAACAATCAAAACAACTAACTAAATAATATTTATTGGAACTTGCCTGTGTGAGTCACTCCGCGATCATCGTAGTGACGTCATATCAAGAGTGCAACGTCTGAGAGCAGTCGGAGACGTGTTTGGTCGAAAATTATTCTGGGAATCTGACCGATGCGTTTTTGGTGTTGCATAATGACGTTATGATAATGTTTCCTTTAGGAATAATCCGTCATATCTTTTTTAATAGCGTCATATTATTATTTAAACCAGAATTTAAATTATCGTCTCATTATTTTATTATTTCATCAATTCAATTCATCTACTCTATTTAAAAGTGGTAAACTTGTTTGAGTGTGTTTGTAGGTAGGAAGCAACTTCTGAAACGACTAAACCGATTTTGAAAATTCTTTCAACAGTAAAATGCTACATTCCTGATTGACATACTCGTACATATATGCTATAAATAACGAGTAATTAGAAAATCCACGTGGGAAAAGCCGCAGCTAAAAGCTTGACTATAAAATTACAACAACAAAGTGAGGATAAGCAGTCTTTGGTAGACTGTATGCGTGGTCTGAATTCTGTTACAGAACCTCTTACCCTTGAATTCACGGAAGTAAGTGTACGTTGATCTTGAACCACTTTCGTGAGCTTTAGGGGTCCGTCTTACATTGATCCGTCAGATGACAAAGATGCGGTCGAGCCGGATGCGTGAATCACGGCGCCATGGTTCGCGGAATCGCGTGGCATTGTGCGCGGGCGCATACAGGGTGACCAAGAGCGCGGATAGAGCTATGTAGTATTTAAGACTGAGTTGCACCGCCTCTAACTATAACGATAACCGGTGTTATATTTGTATGGGGTTTGACAGATCTTTGACGTTTGTTAAAGTTATAGTAAGATGGTGCAACTCAGCCTAAGACTCCATCAAATTTTATGACCCGATTATTATGTGTAAAATCCAAAAATGTAACTTGAACCTTATTATTAATCAAAAATTTGAATTGAAAGGAACAGCTTTAGAAAAGCTGTGGCTTCTGTGACTGTGTTATGATAATATGCTGCTGCAATGACTAAGTACATAACTAGCATAATATTATACCATTGATCCTTACATTCCACTGTTTAACTAAGCATTTCTTTGAAATCACACAAATTATCGCTTTTAGCTCGAGATTGAGGATCTGGTCAGTCACTCCAGTTAGAGGATAAAACACCATGTCCTGCTTATTATGGCCAAAGCTTGGCCACCTTTAGACGCATAGCGCACGTAACCCGTCTATGCCAGTGAGGTCAGTGTCTGACCTTAAAATTAGCGGATTTAAACTCGCTGTTAGCTCCACACAATTTTCCCTATTGTGCTCACTGAACCCGAAATAAACCTTGAAAAGATGAAACGCTACGTTTCTTCAAAGGCAAACTTAAACTTTACTAAACCACAATATAGCATACAAGGAGATTTAAATAAATATTACTCTGTTTTTGCGGTTATACCGTCATGCCATTCATCAGAACCTCAATAAACAGTTTTATTTATTAAGTAAGCAATGAGCTTAGAACAATAAATTAATAGGTACCGATTTATTGGCGCCAATAGCCAGATGAAAAATAAAGTAACTAAGAAAATACATATTAAAAACAACCATTCATCCTTACATCATACTGTGGTTTATTAAAATATACTTCTACTTTCAAGAATATTTTCATCTTACCTGTAGGTAGGTACCCGTTCGTAGCACTTATTATTATGTTAATAACTAATTTTTTTGACAATTTAAACACTTATGATTCCAGTAGAGCATTGAATGAATTATCCACACAAGCAAAACAATAACCTGTGCCAATCAGGGCTGCGTTAATTATGTGAGTATGCGATTGTACCTACAGTACGCATCTATACAATAAAACTTTTGTGGTGTATGCCACGTGCAGGATGCCAAGTCACCTGTCCGCCGGCTTTTCGCCCGATTTAGCCCCATATGGCAGCGGGTTGAAAATCAATGAATGGACCTACGAAGGTCGCAGTTCACTCGCGTAGTACGCAAAGGGTTAACACGCCTGCGCGGAACGTCCGCCCAATCTCGTTAAGTTTATAAAACGAATTCCACACCCATTAATTTATCTGATTGCGTTCGGAGATTCGATTATTTATGTTCAATCAGATTAGGGATCGGGTTAATAAATTCTGCTAATATTTTTTATGTTTGTTTTTACTCAGGCGCGCTTTTACGGCTCAATTTGCAGAACTGAGCGGTTGGTATCGCTATCGAGTCAAACACAATATTTAGAGCATAAAAGAATGAAAACAATTCTTTTATGAAGGGATCTACGACAACCTAAAGAAAATCTCAATCTCATGAAAAATGCTCCAAAAAAGCTTTAAAATTTCATAAATCAATAAACATTTTTTTACCTTACCCACAATGGCTCAGATACATTCGCTGTTATAAAAGAGAAAACCTCTAGATATGAATAAGAGAATAACTCAATATATTTTAAATGGCGCCCATAAACGGATAGACTTCCATATTTATTTTGCGTAAATAGGTAATGGGCAACTTATAAATGCGCTGGCAATCTGCAAGACTTCGCCACAACAGATGAATGGATCAGGAAACGAGTCGCCCACTTAAAATAGTCGTAAGCTGATGCAGTTTTATTAAAGCCGCATTAAAATGGTCGTCTGGCGCCAAGCCGCTAGTCGCCAGCATTTTTCTTTTTATAATTAAACGCTCACTTACATCGATCATGATTTAATGGCCAGTCCAATTAAGGCACAGAGAAGTAAAAACTCTTTTGTCATTTTTTGTCACAGTTCAATCAGTATTAAGTCTAATAAAAAGACGTGGGCACAAAGTAAACTCTCAATAGAGACGCGTAGGACTTCAATAAATTAATTTCTGTCTGAATACATATTATTATTTAGTTACTCAACGACTCAAGTAATATTAAATTAACTTAAATTATTTACATTTCAAATTACAGATTTTTGTGGGAGCTCAACATACAATTTGATGAAATTAAACTTTCTTTTATTGCTGCTGAACATAGTAATTATATTTGAAAATGATTAATGTTTACGTTACTGTCTTATTTGTAAAAGTAAACATTAAGGTTTCACAAATGTTGGTTATTTGAATTTCGTGCTGAAGTGCGACATCTTCAGTAGTCAATTTTTGCTATTTGGTAGGACTTAACGAGATAAGGAAAATACGTATCACGTCATTTAAGAAGCCGACAGCTTTTTTGCACCACACTTAATCTTAACTGCCAGAGTGCATTCGTCAAATCACCACTTAATATTCGATAACAGTTTTTCAAGTGGCAAAAAGCTCAGTTGGACTACCAGCCATTTGCATTTCCAAGTGCGCAAGATGTTGAGTAGATGGCAATCAGTGTCGCTGATAGAGCAAGAAATGCGTCTACAAACGCCACGTAAGTGCTACCAGGGCAGACGGCTGACACAGCGCAGTGAAGAAGACAGCGCTTGCGAAGAAAAATCTGAAAAGTTTCCGAACAGATCTTTTCTAAAACTTAATGGAAAACTGTAGTAGTACAATTGATAAGAATAAGAATAAGAAAAACTTTATTTGACACAAAAGAAAACAAAAAAAAACAGAACAAAGGGACTTAAAACTACACGCATATTTTGTGCCAAAAAGGCTCCCGCTCAGCATTAATCGAGCCACGCGTGCATGCACGCGTGCCCCGACGCTGGTTTTCAGCGGGTGCCTCTCCAACCAACATTTTAAATACAAAAAAAAGGAAAACATTATACAAAACATTGACAAGAGGGCGCCACTATCTCACCCCACCAATTTTTGCCATGTTGAGAAAATACACTCGATTCCGCATTACAATAATAATTATAATTAATACAATAACAGACAGAAAAAAAAATTAAATTAGGAATACAACACTGGAGTCGACTCATGACGCCAGCCCCCCTAGACAAAATGCACTTTTATAAATGAATCGAAAAACGAATCTGTCAAAAAAAATCCATAAAAAGTCCATAAAATGATAGACAATCGGTTGAATGTATTTGGAATAGACTGAAGACCCCTGCGCCAAGGACCAACGACTGAACATTGGCAGATCAGTTCAGACATATATCACATGCAAAAAGCAGCAGTAGCAGAACCAATGGTACTTGGCACTGAAACCTATCTTTTAATTTAATCAATTTCACTCTCCGCTCTACAGTAAAAGTCGTTTTTCTTGCAAACTAGACGATATTAATTAATCTTTTGATTACTATATTGGCAGTTTAATAACTGCCTTAGTAAAATTTATTCTGATTCTACTGCAAAAGGTCCGGCGCTGTGGCACAGTTTAGCCACGTCCAGTCGCCAGGAATCCGCCGCGATTATTGCCCAAGATAATAATTGTCCATATATGCAAAATGGAGACGTCGCCGTTTTTTTGACAAGTAAATAGACCGGTAAAGTGGTTTGACCATTTAGAAATGCGTAACGAGTTCTGCATAATAACAAAGAGGTGAACGCTCGGGAACTCGAGTGTAGAGTTCGTATTCTCGGAGACCAGGATAATGTTGTGCTAATTTATTTTTGTGCAAACTTAAGGACAGCTAAATTAATTAAGTTCAAAGTTCTCTAAATTATTTAAACTGGTTAGAGGAGCGTTTGTTTTTATTTCAGTTACGAGCTTTCCTAACTTCTATTACCGATCGTGTGAGCCTTAATTAAGACATCAGATTTTATTTGTCGTCATAGCTGTTTTATATCACCATTCCCTAAGGCATTACTGTTTATAGTAATAAATTATATTCGTCTTAATGTATGTAATTACTGAAATATTCCAGGGAACATATTCGATCGCCCTCAGTCAACGACCCGCCCGATAAAGATACCCTCACACGCGTAAATCCTCTATAATAATATTTATACGCGTTAAGGAAAGTGAATACCGTAAGCAAATAGATAAAATGGAAAGGATTTGCTTTCGGTATGTCTATATCTAAATTATTTGTAGAGTGAACGGAGTTTTCTTAGGATAAGCTAATTCGGCAATGCAGGGATGGCTCATAGTTACACAAACATTAACAGAGCACATAGAAAGGATATAATACAGCGTTATTGCTACTGCTGGAGATTTAGATATGCGTAATAGATAGAATGCGTACATTTCATAAGCTAAGGCAACTTCAGCGTAAAAAAATTATAGGCTAATAGGTTAAATGCTATTACCGCCATAATTATGTACCATTCTTCCCCTAATATCCACAGCTATAAAAGTAAGCTAATAAAATGATGCAAGTGTTGTACACAAGGAAGGAAAACTTTAGATTTATGTTCGAAAGATGTTCATTTGACCCCAGCGGTGTGCGTGAAACCTACTTTTCTTATTTCCAATGAACGCACTAAACTCGTCTGGAAGTTCAAATGGGTAAATAAATAAAGCCATTTATGACACTTTTCGTTTATAAATAATAATGACTCTTTGTGTTTACGAATAATTCATTCTTGATGCTTACCTACATATTACCTAAATATTTGCTTACTCGTTTTGATTTTCGTAATAGCAGCTGATTACAATTTTCAGGTCCATTTCTGTTTTCAGGTTACTCATTTTTCTTAGATCTTTACTTTTTTTGTAGTGTCCAAATCTTATGTTGACTCCATTGTGATTAAAATTAGTTCCCAACTATGACATTAATTCATCATCATTAAAACATCACAATATTAGACTCTACATTTTTGTTGTAAATTAGAAAATGTTTAGCATGTGCCGTCGTCCGTACTACGGCGATTAGTATTAAAATAAAAAGTCACACAAATACGGTAAGTTAGTTATTTCGTGGGAAAACCACATAACGTAGGTGGTTTGGGACTTTGTTCCCAGCGGTGTGGCCGAAAACTGACGAGCGGACACGGGCAAATACTGTATTGATGTACGAGACATGCACACGCAACACTAAATTAAACACGGTTAGGTTCAAAATTGAACGGCAAAGTGTGACTGTACATTGTAGGTACACGTACACATGTAGTATATGACAGGCAGAGCCTGTTAAGCCAGAGGAAATTAGGTTTGGATGGGGTATTGGATACGCGGTCGCGCTTAAAATTACATGACAATGAAAAATGGACGGCCATTTTTGTATTTTTAACACATTTAGGATCACATGCATCGAATTTTGTTACCAATTTTGTCTTTTGTAAGATATGCAGATATAAAATAAGCAGAGTATGTTAAACAGACAGAGTATTAAAAAGCAAAATGCATTACACCAGCTAAGTATTACTACTTATGCATAAACAGACTGATCGTCCTATTAATTACATTATAATGTCTGCTTAAGTATTACCATAAAGCGTTTATGACAAGCCATAAAATAATAAATATGATAATTAGATGTGTTATTGCTGTCCGAGATTCAAATCATACTACTTTATGTCATATTTACATCTCTACCATATTTCTTGTATTCAAAATTGTTCTATAGCAATATTAAACCTAAGGCGGTAGCAGATCGCGCCACCCTCTCGTGATGAAATTAAAATTAAAAATTCAAATTAGGCCAGTTCATAGCGAGTATTTATCGCGGGAATTGAACACAACATCGCCACATGAACCTGTGCAGAATTCGCTTGTGTGAGGGGCTGAATTGTAAAGACCCCTCCAAGAGGGTCGGAGGGACGAATGCAATTTTATCGCATTGTGAACTCCGGCGAATAATAGATTTTAACCGTTTCAAGACGACTGCAATTCTTTCCAAGCTTTGCGACGCGACAAATGAGGCTTTCGGGTGCTTTCGGTCTCGAGACGCAAAAGTTTTTGAGTTCTTTTTCCGTAATTAAATGTCGAGATTTGCGTCCTCATTTCTGTTACCCAATTACGTGGCTGTCGCAAGGGAGCGAGCGATGCCAAGCTCAGACTTGACACTTGTAGCTTGTGTCAACTGACTTGGCACGCATCCAAACATACAAGCGACAGATATACAATGCGATGGCGGCTATCCGCGCCGTGACCGGAATACAGATTGGGTTTTGGTGGAAAATTATAAACAATTAATATGCAAAACCATTATTAATGTGACGCTGGCTTAGCTGCGTCTTAGGATAATTCAGCTATAACGTGTTTAAGATTAAGCTCGCTAATGATTATGGAGTTTGAGTTCATTACATTTACCTACTATAGGTAGGTAAATGTTTAGGTACCTTTATTAGGTAGGCTCCTTTATTAGGTACACATGAGTATGCAAGAATAATGTTAATACTTACTGTGAACCTTTGTTGCGAAAAAAATGCTGTCAACTTGAAATACCTACTACGAGCAAGGTACGAGAATATGAAACTATATTTTTAAATGCAAAGACCTCTGAACTTTAAAAAGCAGCAGAGTATTTTTGCAATCTTTTGTTCGGAGTTTTTTCGCGTAGTTATGAATAGTCAAGCGCATTCGGTGCAGTGCTAGAAACCTTAAATATTTATATGTCTAGACTATACAATGAACGGCACAACTAACGCATTTACATTGCAGTCGCTAAACTGTAGGTTCACTTGTTTACATCATATTTGTTTTTGTTTTATCTACTTTGGTACAGTATTGAAAACATAAGGAGACCTAAATAACTTTAGGTCCACCCCTTCATCATAGCCTACAAATAGTAATAGCCTACAGAAATTAAGTAATGGTTAAAATAATTTTCATTGAAATCTACCATCAAAAGAATTCAAAGGTAGGTAAGCTAAAATCTGGCTTAAACCAGAAATAAACTACCTATGTAAAAATGAGGGTTTATCCTTACTGAATAGAATAGTAAATGAAAAGATGGCTGAACCAGCTGAAAATGCAGTCAAAGCTTTAATGAAAAGATTAACAAAGTAAAATATTCGAGACATCATTAAAAGTAGAGCCAAGATTTCTTAACTAACGAAATACGGTTATTTAAATAGGTTAATGTATTCTGTGTCGATTGACATTACTCCCACTCGGGTATCTAATTCCTATTAATTCTATTTCTCCGTAATATTACATAAGCTTCATGTTATACAATAAAATTCTTGTTTTTTTTTTAATGTAGAGATATAAAACAAAGCCCTTTTCATTGATCCAGTTGTCCAAGATGTTATCCATTAGTCTACAACTAGACATTAGTATGTGGTATTACACTAATTGAAAGGAGGGTGTGTAGGGTACAGCACATTTCTGTTGCATAATAGACCTAATCGCCCCAACATAAGATGCCACAGTGTTTACGTTGATGTGCTTATACATAGGGCTATTGAGAATTGTAAACGCATTGCTTAAGGTTGATAAGGCACGACGCGCGACGTTGCGTGATCGAGCAACTCGACTCAGACGCGATTGTTATAGCTTTCTATGAATAGGGTACGCCAGAAGCCCGCAACATTTTGATTAAAGGTAAACAGCTATTGTACTCTCGTTTCTCGAAATAAACAGCTCCGCGAATCAATAGTTCACTTTACGAATGTGTAAGCAATGATTAAATAATATAATAACGTACCACGAATACAACGTCTACTAATTCCACTTGATAAATCACGTACGCGTAACGTAACGTGTGCTCTGAATTCGTGATCGGCCAAGTCTAATCCTATTACGGAACGATAGGTCTGTTGTCTGCCCGTAAATAAAGATAAGATACATAAATTCTTTATCAAAATTAATAATAGGAGTATTTCACAATCATACTTCTCGAATAATTATTATTTCCCATATTTAAAAGTAGCAATATTTGATACATCTAAATACAAAGCAGGATTTGTGGCATCCAAAACGATAATGGTGTAACTAAGTCTCCGATTTTATTAAGTCCTTTACCTCTTACTTACTTTTTTCCTTAAGTTAATGTGGGCATCATCATTACACATTTATGTAATGTAGGACACTTAAGGTGTCCCTAACCCCATCTCAAGATAAATCATTGCCGAGCCCTGCTATAGACAGACAGTAACTACAGAGTACAGCAGACTCTCGAGGCGACTTCAAACAATTTCGTCTGATGCACAACTGCACTCGAAAACTGGAGAGCTGCCGCTGATTAAACGCCGCGTCGCATCGCTTTATTTGTCCCACTGAAACAGCGAGTTAATTCCCAGTTTACTATATTTGTTAGTTGACACTACGCAAATTGTTTTCGGTTTTAATTTGGAGCCCGGAGGGTTAAATAAAATGTGAGCGCAGGGAGCAAGTTGATTTTGGGGAAGAGGAAAATATCCGAAACAAGTGGAAATCTGAAACGTCATCAGGTAGACTCAGAGACTAATAATCAGTCTTGTGATTTAGAATTATTTTACCTAATGGTAAGTCTTAAGCATACCACAAAATTCAAAATCCCCATCTACAAAAAAAGGGCGCTACACAAGTTCTTTGGTCAGATTAAAATTTTATTATAATACGGTTTCAGGACGCGAATTAACAAAGTCCATAACTTTACCTGTCGTCCGCAGACTGAGCAAAACTGCAGTTGTAATGCAGAAGTTGTAGCTCCATGTGCTTTTTAATTTGTTTAATACCTTTAACTGCCTCGTTTGTTAGTTTGGTAGTTACAGTAACAATGTGTAACTTAGTAATTGAGTTTGCGATAATTCGATGCATTATGTAGCTGGCAGATAATGTAGAGCCATAAATTAGGTATGTATTAAGCCAGGCGCTAGTTTATGCATTAGATCGCACCGCATCAGGCAGTGCTTCTCAAACCTGCTCCTCGTTATTAGATTATGGCCGTGACTTGTGATTTAATTTTGTTTAATACACATTTGGAATGCGTTTTTCGCAGTGAGTAGTTTGTTTTTTGTCGACAAAAATAATACTTCACATATCATCGTAATGAGTAAGGTAGGTATAACATATTTAGAAATATTGGTAGGTTGTTTAGTTAGTAGGTGGAGTAAAAAACTTCCAGGAATTTAAAAAAGCTCTACTATACGTTTCAAAAAGAAGTTATCAACTTCGACTTGAACGAGGACATGCGACGCAAGCACCAAGCTCTCACATCCCGACCACTTCTCATCTATGTTCAACAATGGAGAACTTCCGAACAGACATTGAGACAAAGTTTGAGTTGCTCTGGCTTTCAATGGCTCCCGAGAGACGTAGCACGGACACACACGAGAGCCACCCTCCAATACTGTTACCTAGCAATATCATGCCAGCGCGAAATTCAATTAAAATGCAACCCATCAACAAGTAGTGAACCCACCCCATTCAAGATACACATGAAGTGTGAATAAAATATATCAAATCGCCATTTACGACGTGACATGTCTAATCATTTTCTCACCATTCATATTAATGAACCTCCAACATCGCGTTATCTAAACTTTCAATACCACTTTTACATCGTAATAAATTCTGATTATGAAGTGTCACTGATATTATCGGAAATAGAAACGCAATTACACTTTTATCGTATCGTACTCATACTTATAACATAATATATGATACAACCATGAACTAACAAAGATATATGTGCATTTGCAAAAGTTTCAGGAAAAGCTTTGAAATCCCACAATTTAGTGAGTAAAGAAGATCCGAATACTTTTTTGCGATCGTTCGGCTCATCCCCTCAGCGCGTCTCTTGCAGGGATAAGACCTCACCCTCTTTTTTAATGTATACCCTTGCGTATAGGTAGCTATGAAGTACTCTCATTACTGTACATTTCGCTCCCCTAATAGCAGCAAACAATACGTGAAGGTAGGTATTATGGCCACATAAAATACCTTGGGCCAGATTACATATGTCGAGGTTGAATCACCCTTATCCATCAAGAGCGCACAAAATTACTCTCTTCCTTTGTTCTACATTGAAACTATCTGCCTTTGTTATTTCGAGCCGAACAAAAAGGAAAACATGCAATTAGATTTGCTGCTGCCTCACGCAGCCTAATGAAGACGCTTCGAACTTTGGTTTTAGTTTGGGGTAGAACAACTTGGTAGTTTGTTAATGGCTTAGAATAAGAATTTTGTGGGAAAACAAAACCTTAGAGGACAAAAAACAGCATGAAGAAAGTTTTAGACAGATATAAAATTTGACATGAGCTGTGATGGTCAAAGATTATAATGGTACCTTTGGCTTAACTCCCTCTTCAAGTTCATTAAAATATCAAATTCCCAATGGAACCTTAACGAATACAAATGCGATCCACACTTAATATTAAACACGAGGAAGTGCATTGAGTAACAGTGTGGTTTATTGATAGTTGTTGCAGGTTCGATTGTGGGAACCAGCTACTTAGTAAGATCATTGATCAGATAACGGGCAGTGTTCGGTTGCGGCGCCCGCGCACATACATGTAACATGCCGCGACGTTTTGACGAATGGCCCGTCATGTCGCCGCTTCTGTTTGTCTGTCAAGATGGTAGCGGCTCCAAATTAATACCATCTTCAATCTTATTCCCAATGTAGAAAGTTGGATTGACCATAGAAGCTGTTAATGGCAATTGCCAATGTTCACACTTTTTAATTTCATTTTGTTCGTATCTTACTACCTACATACCTACTTACCTACGTACTTGGAATTTAAACACTGTATTGTACAAAGGAACAAATTGAATGCTCGCATGATTCGTTTAGAAAAATTGAGCCAATCATTTGGTTAACTACGTTTGCGTGAGCAGCCGAAAATGGTTCCATGACTTTTCTTCTGTTAGGAGCCGCCTAATGGTTTATTTTAGTAACGGCTGGCTATAAATTAGGATACAATTTTCGAGTTCACATAACTACCTAATTGGTTAATTTGTAACAATAAGAAAAAAAAGTATTATGTAAGTAACTAGGGTAGAGTCTAACGCCCGTATTCACAAACGTTACTATGCGGTCTTACAGTGCGCGTGGATCAGGGTGACACATGAACCAATCACAAAGCTCTATTCAATGCTGTGCGTTCCATTTACTGCTTCACTTAAGCAAAAATCGTTTGTGAATACGGGCGTTAAAGAAAAATGGTGTCGACATTGCTCTAGACAAGCTGCACATTAATACAACTAAATTCAAGCATAAAGTATGTAGGTACCTACATAAAAGTAAAGTGTATGAACTCGTATATTCATTGAAGTGTTCATAGCGAAGTGCAATATTGCAGTTATAGACTGTCCGCTTCCTATTGGACGTGAAATTAGATAGAGTCGGCAACTCGATGTCGGCCTGTTACACCCATTTAGCCACTTATTGCTCTCAATTGCCTGACGGAATCGATAAACAAAGGTCAGCAAACAACGGCAGGATACTTGAAAGTGTTGTAATGTTGTATTTTATTGGATGATACTTGACAAAATAAAAATGTAGAGACGAAGTGCTTGCAATTTTCCGGAACATTATCGCTTATTTTTCCGACGCAGGTGGAGAAATTCTCAAGGGGAGGGTCTGATGATTTGAATGAATACCCATTTACCTTACAATGTGAACCTCAAGACAAAGATTTCAGGGAATTTTAAATCTAATCTTTACCTACAAAGTATTTTAATGTAGGTCTTTGACGATTTCGACGCGTCCAGACGTAGTGATTTTTTTTATACTCTGAGAGATAAATCTTTATTTTCCAAAACTCTTGACCGTAGCGTTTCTTTTAGCAGAGATGATGCGTATTCGTTAGCATCTAACAAAATAAAATATTGAAAAATGAAGTTTGTAATCACGGTATGAAACTTTTGATGGTGTGAATATGCTCGTAACTTCATACTATGGTTATCTATGGTGTACTAATACTGCGAGTTCGGATTCGCATTAGCATCATCGAAGTGGAAGGGTCGGCCGGAGTGACGCCGACAGCCGACAGCCCTCGACGCGATGCCGACGCCTGAGTGCGTCTGTCGCTGACGCGGTGACGAACATTTTGCAAACAAGGATTACACGCTTGTACAGGGTGTTTGGATATTGACAAGCAAATGTAAATTATTACGGTTGAGTTTGGAATGAAATTAAATAATGTAAAGAAGAATATTTGATAGAGTGAAGACAAAAACTAGGAGTTTACGAGATAAGAGTGGGTTTATTTTTGGAATAGTTAATTGCATTACACAAATTATCCCTTTTTCATTCCTATAAAATTTTGTTTTATCCCTTTTTATGAAAAAGATACAGAATGTTTTGAATAACATAAAATTAGCATGCACTACACTCCTATTATCACAGAAGAAAAGCGGATAGCTGAAACTTATTATTTTGTTCCTGGAATACGATCATTTTTTCCTGCGGACTCAGCAGTGCTACTTCCTTCATGCGAAGTAACATGCGGTGGCCACTTGAAACTCGGGATTTCTCCGATAAGATTGGCTAATCGACTCTTCGAATGTAAATAAGGCTTAAAAATCACTTCGCGCGCGCACTCGAAGCTCCCCTCTTGAGGATGAAAGAGGAATCTGCGGGAGGGTTGAAATTTTTCGATTGCATGAGTGAATATAAATTTAAGAGATGCGAGATAGATGTATCAATGTCTCAATCCTTGCCAACCGCGAGCCACGTGCCATCCATCAAGATACGCTTATGCTTGCGGGCTCAGGGATAACACGATTTCTAATAGCGATAAACTGCGACAATTTGATGTTGAGTTTTTTGCAAATGTTTTTGCGAGACACGATTGTTACTCGACACAGATTCAAAGCTATCGAGAAAAAAATCTGTAGGGGCCGTAGTTAAGTTTACCTACTTGATTTTAAATTTAGTATCTCCAGATAATGTTCTCTACCTCTAGTCGTAATTTCCACATCGTTTACTTTTTGTGATCGCGTAAAATCTGGTGAAATATACGAGGCATTGTAGTGGCATCGCAGCGGCGAGATAATCTATAAATAACGCTATTAACGAGCTTCAAGCCTGCAGTAAACACTTTCGAAGCTTCGGGACGTAACGTTACGAGCCGAATGGGATAATATTGGTTAGACCGCCCGGCTCATGCCGTAAGGGGTCATCCATAAAGTACGTCACACGTAAAGAGGGGGGGAGGGGGTTGACAAAGTGTGACATAGTGTGACAAGGGGTGGGAGGGGTCCTAAGTTTCGTGACATCACATTTCAATTGTTTCAAATATTTGATATAATGTTGATTTCATAAAAAAAAGTACTTAATTTAAATGGAAATAAAAATAATTTCGGAAATGCTGTTAATTTAATAATTTTTCGATGTGAAATTGCAAAACATGTGACGTNAAATATTTGATATAATGTTGATTTCATAAAAAAAAGTACTTAATTTAAATGGAAATAAAAATAATTTCGGAAATGCTGTTAATTTAATAATTTTTCGATGTGAAATTGCAAAACATGTGACGTCACACTAGGGAGGGGGGGGGGTCTCAGAAATGTGACCACCTGTGACAAGGACGGAGGGGGGGTCAAAAAATCATGAAATTCGTGTGACGTACTTTATGGATGGCCCCTAAACCAACGTAAACCTATTAATTGGCAATGCACCCTATTAAACGAAGACCTGCAGGGATTATGCAGCCATTGTGAACGCTATGCACTTCGCTTTTGTTTCAGAACACAAAAGATTCAATTGAAACGATTTCTTTAGGAAATGAAATGATACCTTTATCTTCTATTCTCAGTTACATAACGGGACCACGTTAATGAGCGTAATGATAACGAACGAGCCGCCACGAACCCTTATAATGCCACTCATCAATCTCCGTCACAACCCCGCAACATTATTTTACCACTTGGTATTCCGCTGGTTAAGTAAGTAATTATTAAAAGGAAAGGCTTTACCGAATATATTTTTTGTACCAAATATAGGCCTATAGTTAATTTCTGGTCACCGCTTATTAAGTCATTAAGTGCTGCCTAGATGTGAAACTGGCCTTTTCCTTTTACTGCCGTTCATGTCACTTTCAGAACTTCGTGGTTGTTGAACAACGTTCGTCGTCTAAACCAAACAAATAAAAGCCAAAGTTTACTGCCTCTAATAGTACGAAATAATGCAATAAACGAGAATGTAATCACAAAGCTTCCCTCGTCATCGAGGGGTCCGCATATGGTTCATTCTGC
The DNA here is from genome assembly GCF_004193835.3 of Ostrinia furnacalis. NCBI lineage: Eukaryota > Metazoa > Arthropoda > Insecta > Lepidoptera > Crambidae > Ostrinia > Ostrinia furnacalis. Next base: position 95,925 of record NW_021133983.1, read on the forward strand.
CGGTCGTAATATAATCTCCCCGGGCAAGGGCCAAGCACGCGCGTTCCTTTCCACGACAGATTCTGCCGATTCACTCCAGTATAATACGTTACGTAAACTGGGGTGCAGGCAACGGAACGTTACGTCACAGATTCACAACCCTTTTACTTTGATTATTTAAACAGGTCTCGTAGCCAGTTGTACAGTTATGCTCACATAATCCCTTCTGGGAAAATAGATAAGCTAACCTTCCTGGTGCTCATAACTCGTTTATAAATGGACAACGAGATCGAATTGATAATACTGAAATATTTATAAAATACTAGTAATACTAAATCCGTTCAGTGGATTTTGCGTGGAAGAGTAACAAACATAATTATTATATGTTAACATCCAAACACCCATACATACAAACTTTTGTACTTATAACATAAGTAGGTCTAGCTATACATCACACACACACACACACACACACACACACACGAGCGTGGTACTTATAATGGAAATAAATAAATTAACTGTTGCATCAAACGTAGCGCATGTAGCGCATATTATATGGATTTACATTAACTTAGTTTACTAGTTAAGTGAATAATTGTGAAGAGGAGCGGTTCTTCCCAACACAGGCAATGTCTTGCCTAAAGGGAAGTTCCTACCATTATCTGTATATTATTAGACTAAGTTACGAAAATAAATTTATTATTTATTTATTATTTATTATTAAATGCATTTATTGTTCAGTTTACAAGTATTAAAGTATATTTTTAATATTACATGTTTTGCATAATACCTTCGTAACGCTAGTCGACTGCTGACTCTACATCCAGCCAATTCTTACGAGTCCGAACCCGAAGTTCCTAATCGGTAAACTTAAGTTAATATTAAGAATAACAATATTTCTACAAGACATTGTATCTTTTGCAACGTTAACAAACTTGGTAGTATGTAGGGCAGATTAGGGCGCGGCCACATCATGAGTTTACAATTACTTGAACTCCAACGCATAGTGTAAACTAAGCTTTTATAAACAGCAGATCCCTTCCCTCCCTTTCTTTAATAGTCTCACCAAAAAACCACATCGAGTTACTTAACATTGTGTACAGAGGCCTGTGTATACCACTTTTATGGATACTAGGCGCGTGTAATTTTGGAAGTAAATATTTATAGCAGGGTGTCAATACATTAAGTGAGTGAAGTCATTTGTTAAGGGGGAAGGTTGGCTTTGATGACGGACTAATCTTGGTTACATTAATCACAATAATGGCAAAATAATGTATTTCTAGCAAAGTTACATGATGATTAATTTATTATTTAGTAAGAGTTCCTTATCTTCTTCGTTTCTTATCAGAGTTTATTATGAGTTTTATTTAACTGGTCCTGTTGTAAGAAAGATAAAAAAGTTATACATATCAGGTATTAAGTGTATTGGTAAGTTAAGTGTTGTCCTCCGCTTAAACCACTTAATAAGTAGGTAACATACTTATTTTATTGCAACTTGTTCGATGTTTGTTTTTTATATCAGTGATTAAGTGGAGATTAATTGCATAATCCTTGATATTGTTATTTCGCACGGTGTCGAGTGCAGCGCCATAAGATAATTGTGGCGGGGCGCGCAAACTCCCAGGAATGCGCGAACGCCTCGCGGCTGCGCCTGCGTTTATCTGCCATCGATGCACGTTAGCGTCTCTTACTTACGTAATCATTTATTTTTAACTCATTAATTAAGTATTTAAGCGCTTCACGCCTCGCAAGCTAATCTGATGCCTTCAATGTAAGGACCTAGCTTTAATAATTTCAGGGTTAAATGCTGATCCGAGATTGGTACAACATTCCTTTGCGATCGGGCACTCTACACGCCGTTTATTATAGGTAGATACTGGTATTTTATGGAAAATTACTGTAAAAATTAAATTAGCTACACTAATTGTTAACCTTAACTGCCCGCAATCTTGTCGTCAAGTTAGTGATGGTGAACTCTGATGATGCATACTGCTAAAAATATCAAATGAACCTAGAATAGCCGTACCGTCGTCTGACGCACTAGATAGTCCCGTCATTGATGCAAGCGGACCCTGCGCTAAAATGGGACGAAAGTTGAAAGTGAGCCGGCGGCGCGGGCGCAATATTTATTGCCGCATAAAGCAAGTGAGATAAACAAGTGCCTATTTAGAAGTGAAACCTAACGTGAGCACTGGAATATTTCTGCCACTTGCATCTTCATTATTTAAGTCTGCTTTTGTTTGTTTCTACACATTTGTAACAGTCATTATTATCAATGTAATCATTCTAGTGAGCTTTCTTAATAATTTGCTGATTGTCAAACTGTGGAAGTATGAAAGTGAAAAGTTATTTGAGATTACGATTTTCTTGGAAAAGTTATTTTTATTTTTCTTTAAATTATCTATTTACCAATTATTTAATTACATAGTAAAGCTGTGGTCACATTAGATAGATGATGTGAGTAGGCTTCTCCATAATATCACCTGATTTTGTCGCGATTCGCGATAACTTTCCCTTCCTCATACACAATAATATGCAAACATGAAAGTATCCTTTTAACCCCTCCCTTCCTGGATGGCTGGTATACTATAAGGCCTTATGGCATTTCGTCTAGTCTTAGTCCTTCCACAGCAGACAACGGCTCGTCAAGTTCAACACTAGCATCTTAATAGAGACGATTTTGCATCAGAAATGTTTTGTCTGATGCTGTCGACTGTACATCTGACGTCGGCAACCCTACGGCGCCGAGATAAAGCGCACCCGGCGACCTTGCGCGCGCGCAGACGCAACCTGACAACTTGCGATACGCACTGTTGTAAGGGCGCGCGCACAGGAGTTAAATATGAAGTGATATGTTTATTTATTTTACTGCTTATCACTATACCTAGCTAGGTAGATGGATGGAATATGCGCAACATTTAAGAGAAGAATTATTTCTTTGATATTTTTACTATGAGTAGGTAAATTACTATTTGTTCGTAGCAAATTCGTAGCTTAGTAACTGTAGCTCTAGAGATTTTGTAGAGTATTCTTAGTAGGTATTAAGCTTTAAGTCCACAAGTAGCTTAGATCTAAGCTAAAATGTTTCCTAGCGATAAGAGTATCTAAATTGTGCCGTTTACAATTTTTTGTATTTCTAATAAAATATCAATTTTGTGACGGTGCCCAGTAGAGAATAAGTATACAATCTACATTCTACAGCATAAAATTTTGCAAACAAATAGTTCATCTTTCTAAAAGCTCTCTATAGTTTTAAGGTTAATTTTGTATTTCTCTTGTAAGTGAATGTAATTCTTTTAGAGAAATAAATGTCTTAAACCATATATAAACCATAAAGCTCTAAACCAATCTACCCTCAGCCTAACGATATCGGCGCTGGCGCCGGCGCGCGGTTCTCCCATACTAGCATGTTAACCGCGCTATTGTATGCGGAACGCATGCAAACAACGCCTGCTGAACATGTAAACGTCCGATTGAATTACTGACTCGTTGATTCGGGATTTATTGGCTCCGGAAGAGTTGCTATCATTAATAAATTGACCGAATGAGGGTTTACTGAAACACTTTAAAAAAGCGGATTTTAATTCAAGGCTATAAATTAACAGAACCATCTACCCCATTTCAGCGTCCTTCGGATTGTAACTAGTACTTAACTAAAGTATGTCTAATTTTCAGGAGTCGGATCGGATTGCTTTAATTTCGTTCTATCATACGACTAGAAAGAAAGATACTTATTACCCTAGTTGCTCATGAATATTATCTAGCTTTCAACTGGTGAAAGAATTTTCATAATCGTTTCAGTGATTCCAAAAATTAGGTCCTAAAAACTTTACCTCTAGTAGATTTAGCTCACGTAAAAGTATCGTTAAAATGAATTTAACAGAGAAATTATTAAGCAATCTAAATGTAAAAACCACTAACAATACGGTAAGTTGGTTACTGATACGGAGGTGGCATAAGAATGAGGCGGCTTATGGCAGATTACGACACCGATACAAATCCGCCGGTAAACAATGTCACCTAATCGATTTTATCGGTGGAACCACTCGAAACTAAACCTTGTCTCCTCAACACAGAATGTATTTCAGTCTGGATAACAACAAGATATGCTAAAGAGCCAGGTAGGAGCCTACATCACTTTATCACTTAGGACCAGAACAGGGGTGTGTTGACCTGACACTATCTAATTTTAGATCGTTTTATATCCTCCTCAAATCGAGATTTGGAGCTTAAAATTACCCCTGATATGATAATGAATTTTTATATAAAAGTTCATTGGTGCTGTAGGTTTTCTCAATTCATAGGATAGATGATTTTCTTAATTGAGTAGATACAACAGAAGCATCGATTTTCCCTCTTACCTTTCTTCTACCTACTACCACAGAATAATAATAAGTACTTACTACGTACAGAAGTTTTACTTCGCGAAGGTATTTAAAAAAATGTATGCTCAATGTCATTAACAATATGGCTTGTCTCAAGAGTCAAGCACCATTTTGTTGACAAACGTCAGTGATCGGTACTGCGCCGAAGCTATAGGGCTGACTTCGGTAAAATGATGTGACGTGAGGTGCCAAACTGCAGAAAATTATTTAGGCAGTTAAATACTGCACAGTATTTAGTACACCATTTTCTTTATTTTTTCCATCATACACAAGAATACGCGTGCGTGAGTCAATGTTCGCTCGTATGTGAGGCCTTGTCGAATAGTAATCCTGTAGGGGGTGTTTTGTTTTCGATGTAAACTCGCGGAGATGAACAGGCCTGGTACTACAAACAAGATAGGTAAATTCTAAATTAAAAAGTTACATTACATATTCTTGACGATTAACTTTCTAATATTCACAGCCCTACAAGAAAGGAGGCGCCATAATCCCTAGACCCTAGACATAGGATTATTTTTAGCTCTCTTCTTCAGTAGTTTATAGATATAGACCAGATTACGTACTCGGTAAACTAATAGGAGATTTGTAGCGCAGATTACATTAATTTGCTCAGCAAATGGCTATAAATAGACTTTATGTGAAGATGTGGGGATACTTAAAGTGAGCTTAGTAACTAGAGGGCGGAAATAACTAATAATAACAGTAATTGTGATCACTAACGCAGACACAAAAAACAAAGTGATGTGGTCGTTTCAGATAATGATGATGATGATAATGCACTCAACATTGATTTACATGACGATCATATTACACGAGTACTTCCTGCATTGATACAATAGTGAGTGGGTTCATTAGAAACTTATATCAAGCACCAAATTGAATGTGGGAGAGTATAAGGAAAATCGGTCACGGATCTAATAGATACATCAATTCGATTCGACGGAATACAATAAAATAATTATAAATTTCGCAGAACGGTATTATGCTTACGTGTTGCAAAAAACCGGCTTTCTCTAGCTAAAAGAGGAACAATTAACTAGCGGTGCCGACGCTTTTAGTGTTCTTACGACTGTGCATTTTAACTTTTAAGAGTTCTTTTGCAAAAATGAGAGAACGTGACAACAACGGGGCTATTAGAGTAACCTTTTGTGCTTCCAAGCTATTTAAATAAATGATTACGTCACGTTAAAAGCACTTAACTGGTTAATTATTTGGTTTGAGTTAGCTTAAGTCATCAGCACAAGAGACTACGTCATTTTCGTAGCAAAATCGCTCTATCAAACTACTTAAGGCAAAATTGTAAAACTTTGTGCACAAACTACTATAGTACCTACTAATTAAGTTTATTAAAAAAAGTTTTCATTTTACCCGACAAAAGAGGGTTATGTTTTTAAAGCACTAGTTCGGTACAGTACAGTGCTACTGTGCTATGTAAAATGTACGTGTCTGTTCACACTCAGCGGTCCACTTTGGAGCATTCATTAATATCACACTGAATACTAAAACCATAACTCCTTTCGCACTCGGCGTTTTTATTCCTAGCCGTAAAGTGCCATCTAAGAAAATGGTGGCGGCTTTCGCTGAGTCAACACTCGGAGTCTAGCCGCGTCGCACCAAGTTGATTTATGTGAGGCGCGTGCGAGAGAGCTCCTCGCCTCTCCAGAGCCGTGAAAACTTAATGCCTTCAAGTACTAAAACTTGTCCGTCTGAGTCTAACTCGCGAACTGCGTTTGTTTCAGTCAAATTCTGAGGAGCGTTCAGGAACTTGGAGCTATCGCGTTCACTTGTTCAGTTCGAGTGTTTGAATTGTGTTAGATCTTTGTGTTCTGCAGAATAGACTGGTAATAGATAGGCACTGCATAGAATTTATCTACTTATGTTTCCTTGTAATATGACGAATGGAGTTTTTGATGTTTCGAGCGCGAAAACTGATAGTTTATTTGACCGCGCTTTCATCGAATTAAGGTTATCTACAAACACAATTATTAAAAGGCGCACTTCACATCACTTAGTTCCGTCTTGTCATGATGTTTTTTCTTTGCCGAGCAGTCTAGCCACGTTGTATTGACTTGATTTATGTAAGGAGCGTGCTAAAGGTTCCCTTTTCCACGTGTCATGATTACCAGAGAGTTTTATATCGGAAAATTTCGGAAACCAACTGACAACTTTTATTCATTAGACCAAAAGTTGGAATGAAGTGTAAAGGATCAAAACCAATTTTTCGCTACTAATCAACCGTTCTTAAAACCATGAGCTGTGCCAAAAAGAACAAATGACAATTTTTTTTAATTGCGAAATTGGCGTCAGGTGACTGAGCAACCAATGGGAAACGCCATGGAAAATTATGAACTCGACAGCACTTGCTTTGAACTAGCGCGAGTCACGTGCTGGTGCGTATGCGCGCTAAAAATTAGCTAGGGTCAGAATTAACCCCTAGCCATAACGAAAAGGCTTTATGCACCAATTCTTCCTATGTAGGTACGTTACCCTTTTTATTTTTAGAAATATTACTATCTATATTTAGTACCTACTTAGACAGGAGCAGCTAAACTTTTTATTTATTTAGTAAGATGAGAGAACAAATAATTGTACCCTACTCATTTATTGGTAAACTCATTTAACAAAACAGGGAAATTAAATTAAAATTCATGTAAGCAGGTAATTAATTAACAACAAGCATTATCACATAAACTGGTTAAATTGAGGAAGATAAACAAACTATTACAACGAATTAGGTATGAATTTTGGGAATTGCTCATACCTAATACAAAATTTTACTTTAACTAAGTACTACTCATAAATACTCGTACGATACTATGAAATGTTTTGTTGAAACAAAATAAAGAGATATTATTTCCCAGTTCGAAGGAGAGATTTAAAAAAATGGGAAAGAATTATGGACATCCGGTCAACCTCGTTCCAATTGACGGAGCTTTTACATGAAATGAGCGGTTCTGTGCAACTATACAATGGTGCAGTACAAGCAGCCCACAACTGCAGAATTCTGCAGTGCGTGTGGCCAAACACGCATTTGGCCGGTTTAAAAATATTAAATCATTTAAAACCTTGTTCAACAGCGCTCTTGAAAATTCCACTTGCAACTGTAGCATACGAGTATAAACTCACCCTGAACATGCTACAGGCAATGTAATGAGCGGTACTACATTTCACGTCCCCGAGTTTTTGCGATCTCAATGAAAAATAAATAAATACAGTGTACCTGGTCGTTGTACCTTCACCAGTCAGTGTTAATTAAAAAACGGGACAAATTGTACTGCCTGTGCGAGTGCAGGGGTGGCTTAAGGGCGTGATTGAGGTGACAAATCGAGCTTTAATGTCTCAACATTGTTTTACCGAAATTATTAGGTAAGCGTGAATTTCATAGAGTTATCTGGACAACATTTTCCTGTATTTAGATAATATTTGTTTTCAGGAAACTTAGTCAAATAAATAGGCCTACTATTCACGGATAACACCACATCAAACTAAACACTGCGGTATCTTATTTGGTAAATAAATATGTTTAGTTTATAATAGTAAATTATGTGAACTAACAGCAATTTCCATTTTAGTTATTTTTTTTACTACTACTTATTCTCATTTAATAAAATTACATAAGATGCCACAGACGTAGTTTAAGAATACATTATGTTTGGTTAAATTACCATTCCAAAACAAGAAATACAAAAATGTCACACCCAATTCATCCCTGCACAGGGGCGGCGTAAGGGCGCGTTGGGCGGCTCGGGCGGCAGATAGGGCGGGCGGTAACCAGATGAGCGGTCACGCGCGGCTGCCCGCGCCCGATAGCGCGAGCACTTCATAATGCCGAGTTAATGTCGCCGCGATATAAAAACACTTTATTATGTCGCTCCGGGCTCGTTGCGCTCGTTCACAGCAAAAACTGAATTTCGCCTCGTAAAAATCCATTTAAAATTCAATTTCAGCTTTAAAATTCAAAGGCTTACAAAAGTTTGTTTACTTTTCAGCATGCCAATAATGAATTGGATCCTTTCAGCAAAATGAAGGAAAAGCCCCGAAAAGAAATGTAGAGCTTTAGAAGTTTGAGACTTTGAGACACAATAAAATGAACTTGATGCTGTCGTTCTGTTTTAGAGGCGATTAAACGAATAATGAACTTAAGGTAGAGTTTATTGCAACAGCTTTTGGAGCAGTTCACTACCTTAAAGGGCGTTAACCTCATTGATTTACATAGTATAATTTTTGAAGGAGACGTTTAGACTGGTCTACAATTTCAAATTACTTTGAGCGCTTTGCGAATGGGTTAATATTTGAATCGAACAAGTAAGTACGAGCCATAAAGCTTTCTGCGACAGCGCTCCCAAAAGCAATAAAGATTTTTCATTCTAACCGACGTTATTCTTCCTCGACGTAATATTACCGCTAAGTAAAGCATGTTTGTACAATCCATACATCACAGTGTTTCCATTTCACCACATTCCCTTCCATTATAAGCTCATAATAAGAGGTTATTTATTTTAAACGCGTTTCATTAATCTAAAATGTAACAAAGCAGATTTTCATTAAAAACGATGTTAATTATTAGAAGAAAGGAATTAATGTAAAATAATTTAAATTAGACAGCATGCATTTGGAAATGACTGGAGTTAATTAATTAAAAGATTTTCTCTGGTAACGACTTTTATAAAAGTACAAAGTCACGCGGTGATTTAAAACGTACAACTCATGTAGGGTGGGATAATGAACATAAATTATGTTTATGAATGCAGGACGTCTGCAAAATAAGCACTATGAACCTCAATGCGGTGTCTGTAGAATTATCTGCATTTAATTTACATTTTACAAATAGTTTTATGGGATTTAATGAAGGTCGGATGCTCGACAGGTTTTATTGGAAGTCTACAGCGCTAATTTTCTCTGAGGACAAAGTGGAATGTTCCTTTCATGACGGCTATTCAATTTGGTGCTCCCTTGCAGGGCGTTAGCTGATATCGAATTGTGTGAGCGGTATACATAAATAAAAGCAATAAAACAGTGACGAAGGAGCCCGGCTCGTTTCCAATCAGTGATATTGACAGGGGACGGGTCGCATATATTCTGCGTCGCTCGGGCGTCTAACAACAGACTTGCGACTTGCGACGGTAACTCTCTATTGATTGGTAACCTTTGACTCGCTGTTGTTTATCTTTAGCCCGAAATTACGGTCGTACGTGGCGCTATCGAAAGGCAGCTACGATAATAAATTTTAACTCTCCCTACGGTCCTTTGTCTTTGGATTTATGAAGACTATAAAGCTTTTAAAAATTAGGGTAAAGTAAACTTCATTATTGTTGCATGAAAAGCGCATTAGACCCGTGTAAGGCCATAAATAAATGTATGTGTGCCTTAGACAAAATCAAAACTAAGTTCAATAAAGACATCAATGTGTCACCGACTAATCGCAATGTATTCGCAACGCATCGTTGTGCGGCAAATTCTTCCCCAACAACAATACTTGCCGATCGGACATGCCCGCGCTGTCTCCGACAATACCCAATAATGACGTTAGCTAAACGAACAAAACCGGGATTCGTGTGTTGCGATGAATAGCCAATCGGCCGCTTTGCAAACGGTCCGAGGCATTTCCATTAGCGACGTGCTAATTGAGATTATCTATCGTCGATTATTAAAGGCTAACTAAAGAGAGAAATGAATGCATGATGAAGAAAGATGTATTAAGTAATTTGATTTTATTAAGATTAAGGACCATCATGGGATTATGACTCTTGCCATGTCAGGTAGGTATCATAGTAGGTACTTAGGTACATATTACTTTACTTTTGTGTAGTATGTGGAAAATATAAAACAGTTTTCAATTAAATTAAATTCTGTCTCTGGTCTTTGTTCTTAACTTTCCACTCCTTTGTATTTCTTTCTGAAACCTCTTAACTTATTTGCATATTCGAAGCCTCTGACTAAACCAACTGTTTCCGTAATTGAGTATAATAAAGGGAATTGGAAATACTGGTAAAGGGAAAAAGTAAACAAAATACATACCTTTACTTTAAAATAACATTTGCCTTTAGCTGTATATTTGAGTGCAGCTTTGAGAAAGTGCAGGGCAGTCACAAAATCTCTTCTCGGTATGTCTGTTTGTTTAATAAAGCAGGAATATCCGATTCTTGACCAAACGGTACTTGCTATAAACTTAATGGGGCACGGATTGATGCTGCACAGAGAACATTCAAAGTAGTATTATACGGAACCAATGAAGATGTACGCAGTCATTCGATAATCCTTACATATTGCCTGTTAGTAAGACGCAGTTGCTATTTGTAATCGGAATATTCAACGCCCGTAGACTATAGGTAACTAGCACATGCGTGCCCATGTGCTAACTTGTATCACTTCCATGCCATATAGGGATATCGAGTTTGATAAAAAGATAAAGCTAGTAGTCATGCAGTTCCAGCACTTCCAGCCAATTTAATAAGAACTGTGGCCAATATAAGAACTTTCCCAAATAAAAAACCCGAACACGTTAAACATCTAAAAAGGCGAGCCGAATAAATAAAAATATGTAAGCAAATCCTATCCCATCTGCTTAGACGTCACATCCGTGCATCCGTCCAAAAATATTTTAAGGAAGATTTGACGTCATTCGGTTTGTAATTTTATTGTATTTGTTTGCCGCCAGATGGAGTTGTCACAACACAAATACGAGCCCCGACGGTGAGGAAAGATTTATTCCGCTCTACGAATTCAGAAAGTTTGCTTTTGATGCCTTGTTTGTTCCAGAATCTCAATATTCAAGACACAACAAACATTTGAAATCTATAGATATTGTGACAGCTAAAATGGCATTTTTATGGATGAATGATTTGCTGATAGCTCTAATGTGACCTCTGTTAATATCCAATAAAATTGTAGGTAGAGACTAGAGATGGTTTAGAATTTTATACCCGCCTAGAAGATTTTGTGCGCTCAAGGCTTGATAGATTCATATCGTAACCTTTGAGCGCTTCCTCTTACACGTAATTTAACTTTTAAATACACCACTTAAACTTTTATGTCAGAGTTACTTAATTTTATAAACCGTTCGATCTCAGCATAATCTCGTTAATTGCATCGAACTTCCCGAATCGATCGAGTGCCGGTTTACTCGAATCCATATAGATTTGAGCGAGTCGAGTTCGGAACGAATTCGCCACGATGCGCGAGCGCGACGAATCACCGAGATTTATGCAAGTGGGCTTCGGACTCGGAAATGAGTTTGCTTTGACATACCAAAATTCCTCGGAATACAAAGGGTTTGACTTTCTGCGCTAGAAACGAGGCCAATAGCGTCGTTGCCGACGCTTATCCGCTTTGCCTCACATTACTCCGGATAAATACGGCTTTCTGGCAACTAAGCCTTAATTTTATCACAATTTAATTTTAAGTTGCGCTTAAGACTTTGGTTGACGACATGTTTATGGGCAATGATGTTAGGATCTAGTCGTTAGTTATAATACATGACTTCATACTTAGAATGAAGCTATCTTTACTATTTTGGTGTAACCTTTTGATGATTAGTTACACACTGCATGCTTAATTACTGCAAGTGATTATTGTGATGATTCACGAACCTTCCTCAATTGTGTAAAGAACCGGAAGCGGAATTAATATTAACACTACTTATATGTAATTTCAACCAAAATATGGATGCATGCTTTATCCTCGACAACATTACTTAACAGATTCGCTACTGTACAATTATCGGTATTACACATAATTAACAAAAGTGCACCAGCAAGTAAAGGTTCGAAGGTGGGCTCGTAAACATCGTAAATGTCAGTTGACCTTTCGTCAAGCAAGCCCTTGGGCTCGGACGAGTCTAGCACTTTCTACGGTCTGTGGCCAGTAGTTCATGACCGCTTTGCATCGATCAGCTGACTCACCTTCGGAAACTGACGTAATATTGACATATAGAACCGCTTTTTGCAAGGAAAGTATTAATAATACTGAAAGCGATTTGATATGGATAAGTATGTTTTTCGTATAACAATAGTACGTTTCATTTTGATAAAGCTGTACTACATCAGTAATAAGAACAGTAAAACCAGGCCTGTTCATCTCCGCGAGTTTACATCGAAAACAAAACACGCACGATGGCCCACCTACAGGATACTATTCGACAAGGCCTCACATACGAGCGAACATTGACTCACGCGTATTCTTGTGTACGATGGAAGAAAATAAAGAAAATGGTGTACTAAATACTGTGCAGTATTTAACTGCCTAAATAATAATAAAACACAGAATGTACTTTTTTAAGTTGCCTCAAGACACTGCGAGGTAAATAAGTAGTTAATATTATTCATGATAATTCATGCTAAATCATGTATTTCCTCCGCCATTTTCCGCAGTTTGGCACCTCACGTCACATCATTTTACCGAAGTCAGCCCTATTGCTTCGGCGCAGCGCTGATCACTGACGTTTGTCAACAAAATGGTGCTTGACTCTTGAGACAGGCTAAATTACACCATATTGTTAATGACATTGAACATACATTATTTTAATACCTTCGCGAAGTAAAACTTCTGTACGTAGTACTTATTATTATTCTGTGGTAAAACGACCTTTATGAGTCCGCTGTTAAGAGCAGTCATCGACATTTTAACGGATACGCCCTTGGTGTGCCGTGTACGCAGATCTTTTACAGAGATAAACATATGCAGCACATTACCTACCGGCACATCTCCACGACTAATGCACAATCAAACGCCGACACATTCGTGGGTGTGGCAGCAATAAATTTGGGACATCGACGCCCTGTGACCACCGACATGGAAATTCCAAAAACTAATAAGTTTAGAATTTCAATGGTAACCGCACGCCACCGCTTTTGTTTTATCGCTCAACGGCAGGAACCCCTGTTAGAAAAAACGAAGCATGAATGATTCAAGTGCTAATACTGTGGAATTTAAATGAATGAACGAATGAAATCGAAACCTTTGCGAAAAAACTTGAACAGATTTTACTCTACATTAGTTTAGCAAAAAAAGTCAAAACTTCCATGATTTTTAAACGGTTTTGCAAATATGATGGGCAAAAAATTAGAGCCATCGATTTTTCAAAACGTATCTTTTCAAAGAGATCCATTACGATCCATTATAGCGAGCATGCGGGCCGCGTGCCCTCGAGTGGCCCTAACATTCGGGGAATGCAACTACCTGCTTTTTATAGAGATAAGGACTGCACATGTACCCTACCCGACCGAACTAGCGTATTGATCGGTCAACCATCGGCGGTTGAACCAAACGACCTTTTGAAACCGACGGCATAATATCGCATGGAAATGACCCAGTCTCCAGAGTGACGTACAAACAAACATATGCGCCGCCATATGGCGCTGCAAACGGGTATTTTATTGAATAGTTTAGATGCAGCTAGATTGAAAATCTGTGAAGTGCAGTTCAATTGAAAAATGTTTTTGCCGCTGGCTTTCGATTGCATCATTACGCTGATTGCTCAAGTGCAAAAGGAATCATTTTATTTTCAGCTTTTCGGAAAGCATTCTCGTAAATGTTTTAATCATCAAATAGGGGTTTTTGGAAAAGTTTGAGTAAATATAGTCGGGGTTGCCTTCACTATTCCTAACCCCTCATTGAGGTCTATGCAATATCATTATGAGGGCTCGTATATGCAACACGCACTGCTTTTCATCATCGATCATGCGTCATTGATGCTCATAATGACGGTGTCAAGGCGTAAAAAATCAGAAGAAAACAGCACACGCCTTTGTGGACAAGATAGCGGTGAGATACCGTGACAAATGTAGCGCTCGGCACAAAGGACAAAGGTACTCTGGAGATATTGTCGCGCCTGATTTAATTGTCCGACTCGACGCGCACTTTGTCGGCGCGAGCGCTGTGTGCTGTGTACACTATGCCTTACAAGGCTGGCTTTAGGAATTGCACGTCAATTTTAAGAAACAAAACTTTTACTTCAGTCATACAAAACAAACTTGTGATGATGACTCTACATTGTCCAATTTCAGTATTGATCCTTCAAAAGACACCAACGCGCGTAAAAATTGAATTTTTCTAGGAACAAAATAATAAATTGTATAAACCGATTTACCCTAAAGTTGATATATGGCAAAGCTGGTCGGAAATTTCATCTTTGACGAGGGGATAAACGATAGATCGGCAGGGCATTCGTTTAGCCACATTTTTATAGTATTGTACTCGTTAGGGGGCCGTAAAATTCCCGGCACGCCCTTGCGGCCGGCCCTGCACGCTACAAAAAGAGCAAAGAAGGACGTCTTCATAACTTTGAGAAGCGTAAGGCGTAACCGATATGAGTGAGAAACTTAGTTACGTGTTTACATGTAGAGTTTTGGCTGTAAAGTATACTTGTAGGTAGATATGGAAATATAAGAGTAGCGTGCATGTAGGTTATCCACAAAGTGCAATTATGCAAACCAAGCCTTTATTTAATCAAGAACTCCAATATGCTTATCTACAATCTTGATCGATTTCCATCGTACATGCTCGTAAAATGTCACTTAAGTTGAAAACAACAAAATACACTTTCAGCTGTTTACTCACCCTTTGGCTCAAAGAAACCGCAGTGAAATCTTATCAAGAATACACACCTGGAACAAAGAAGAATTCCAATGTTACTATAAGATCACAATCGATACATAAATAAAAAATACTTTTGGTTTACACATTCAGTAAGAATACCGGCTTTTGTATTGAGCCGTGTAGCCCGCACAAAGGAGCTGGCGCGTACAATAAAAATATCTATAAACAGCCTTCACCTTTTTGACAGTAAGCCTTAAGTTATAGAGCATGAGCATCACAGACGTGGGGTGGCTATTAGATGACAGATGAGAGGTATTTCAATGCTTTATTGCGCCGAGGTTTTTGTCGAGAAACGTGACTTCCGAAGGTCGACGACCTCGCTACCGATTCCTGTCATAAAACCGGGAGATAACTCTCCGCGAGATTGTCTGTGCCTGTGCCTGATGCATATCTTCCCACCTTTTTTGGAGCTTTTGTTAATCTGTTGTCGTTTAAGGAAACGGGTGACACAACAGTTTTTTAAAATAGAACGGCACACGCGATACGATCGGTAAGTAAAAATTACTGCCGCTTATGAAAGATTATCTGATGAAAGGGGTCTCCATAAATCAATTTGTCCGAAATAATAAAACTCGGTGTGCGTTTACTGGTTTCATCGGGTCTGTCATTACAGTAAATAAACAACGCGTCATTAAATTTGCATACAGCAATATGTCTGGGGAGGATTCGGACGAATCCGCGCAGTCGTAAAAACGCGACCGCGACCGCTTTCCGTAAAACTCATAAGGCGTAATGGGCTCTGTCTGCGCTTTGCAAATTAAAACGCCTCATTTCCAGGTAGGAATGCGCGAACGGGGGCTCTCGACGGCTCGCCATTTCTCTTGCTGAGACGCCCGGGACACGTTACCGTTCGTTATCCAGGCAAATCTTGACAAACATACACGGAAATAACGTAGAAACTAACAAATCGAGATTTTCTTACGATAATTTCACTTTTTATGGTCCGCCAGGAAATGTAAAGTTAATAATTACAAATAACGACTGGCTAGACTCAAGACCACTGCTACTTTTCTACGTCTAAGTACTACGTGCCGATGGCAATTTGCTCCGTTTTAAAAATAGCTCCCACTCTGAATAATTTTCATATTTTGCTGCAATTAGGATTTGACATAATTGTGCTAATTTGAAAATGTGGTTGAACATACGTGGTTACTGTCGTGTTGAACATAAATTATGTTATTATTTCTGTATGGATATAATAACCCAATAGTTATGTTTGTTAAGTGTAGTGAAATATAACTAGATAAATCTATTTATTTTATTATAATTCGACATAAACTCTCGTGGAATCGCAAGACGCTGATTGTTGGGTAAGTTATATTGTTCTGTTTATTGTCATAATTATTCCGAAAAACAAATGCTAGCTAATGTATTCTTTTTATAAAGTATGACGTAGTTATTCATTTGTTTTGTACTATTACGATCGGGGTAATTAGGTGGGTAATTTAAATGTGTTAATGTGGATAACCCATAGAGTCACCTAGTCATAAATGTAAGCAAACACAAGTGTTACCTTTTGAAGTAAAATCGCGGGGGACTGGTGAATAATAAATAGGGTATTTTACAGAGTAAATTGAAGTGCCAGGCTGATTAACAGCGGAGTGGCGGTAATGTCTTACACTCCGTCACTGATAACCGACAACTAACAGTCAACTTAACTGGATCACTTTTCAAAGTTCTAATAGGTAATGCGTGGAGAAGAAAAGCTCATAGTCTTACAACGCGACGTCCGAATATGAAGTTAGGCTCAAGAATAAACTGATATACCTAAGTTAGGTTTCAATATCTGATCTCATCCAGTGTAGATTCAAAAGCGTGATTTCAGAATACGGAGCTTAGAAAGTAAAAGAATGGAACCACTGAACAGTGCTGAAAACTGAACAGCCGAAAAGAGTAAAAAAAAAATATTTTATCATGAGCTTTAACATATAAAAGCTGGCGAAATCAGCTTTCATATCTCTAAAATAATCTATTGTTCACTTTCTACAATGAAGGTAACACCATTATCACACTTTTACTTTTAAGGTATTTTATTGTTTGGTCGAACAGAATTTGTCGCTATATCTTATCGCTTCCTTTGGCTTTGTGCAATACCATTTCCGCTCGCTTACCTTCGCTTAGCTTTACGATGGCAAGCGATGCGATGTATGCTTTTGCCTTATTTGAAAAACTTTTATTTTCAACGATTTCTTCGCGGCTCTACACAAAAGGCTACACTGTATCTTCGGTCGACTTGTGCGGCCTTACAGAGGCTATTTTAAATGCAATTGCTAGCCTCCACTTTGCTACGCATTGGCAACATTTGTCGTCCGACCAGTTAAGGGTACGGCCCTGCGGTAAACTCCACTTTTTATGGTGCCACAAAAAGATAAACGCTTAACGATTTTTTAGCATTAACATTCAAGTGGAACGGTGTTATCTAGGTGGAGCTGTGTTATTTTTTTTAAGTTTTCTCACGTGGTTCACAGATGATGTGAAACCGTTTTTGAGTGTTATTCCTTTATCGATTTCGCAGTGACTCTTTCTAAAATTCCGTGACCATTTTATGCGCGATGTCTAGTATTAAAAAGTGTCTGGCAATATTTCACGCACGTTTGATGTATGTGTGCTTTGGCAGGTCTAATAGGCCATCCGGCGCGACGTGTTCATTACCGGACCCATTAGAGACTGACGCAGACGACTCCTTCATAAACAAACTGGTGCGTAAATCAAATCGCGAAATCGAATCAAAAAAAAGAATACCGATTGAGACGTTTATTACGATTTTATTGCGGATTTGACTTACAAACTCAATAAAATCGGCGCTTTTATAATGGATAGAACTAGTTGATGTCACATTGTGCGTGTGAGATTTGTTTGACCCAGACGGATGCATGATACAGTTAACTTATGTTTCATTTTTATTACTTAGTTTTTTGTCAACTGTGAGTTCAACAACCTACTTACCACAAGATGTATTTGACCGCAATCCTAAGTTATTTTATGTACAGTAGTACTATGTAAGTATATTAGTTTAGCGTACTTGTAAATAGTAAGTAATCCAGTAAGTCTTACACAAGATGAATAAATAAGAGCCTTTAAAAATAATGTTAAAAAAAGATGTCAGCAACCTTGATAGTTTTGTTTATTTATAAATATTACCTATTTCGATTCCCAGTCCCAATCGTAACATCTATAGACAGGACATGTGTGTCTATTAAAAGATAAGTCGGTGTCTGTGCGGCGCCATGTGCACAAATTAATGACGCGAGTATTGTGCGATTGTATAACAATAATTACATTATACGAGCCGGTCGATGTGTTGATAACAATACCAACGAGAAAACAATAGGAGGCGTACAACGAAAATAATTAATTGATCAAATATGGCTAACAATAACCATGTAACGATCCTACCTTATTTTTAAACCCTACAATGTATCTCCGATACTATAGAAATCATTTTTTGTTGGTCGAAAGAAGCAGATCTATTATATTTATTATGTTCTCCTTCCCGATATCCTTTTCAACAACAATATCAAGGTTTTATAAAAATAAAATAACTCTTTTTCATAACTCACACCGTAAATACAGTGTGAATCACGTTAAAGTGTACATATGAAAATAGATGAAACTAGACCTATTTTTATCGACAAAAAAGAGGTCAAAAAAATTTTGAGATTTTTTTTTAATTTTTTATCGAATTTTTTTTCTTCCAATTACTTATTGTAAAGAAAACGTAATAACTTTTAAACTAAGCGGTATATCCTGATAAAATAAAAACAGTAATAATGCCAAATAACAGGCAATACTAAAAAAATACAAAAAATGCCAACAAATAATAAAAAATGATACTTTTTGAAAAAAATCTGCTTAAAAATTCGTGTTTTTTTGGTTATTTGATAAATTTCTCCAAAAAATGCCCCTATAACCGGTGGTTTTTATTACTTTGTATTATTCTCTATCGTATTACCTTCGTAAAACCAAAAATAGCATGTCTCTATCCCTATCACAACGTTTGCAATGATTGTTTGAACTAAGCCTCTCAGGGCGCGCCATTCAACGCTTCGTTAACAACGAAACTGAAAATGGCTCTAGATTTGTAATTTTGATAAAGACAAGTTAGATTTCAAATAAAAACAAAAGATTTCGAAGTAAAATAAGCATTTTAGTTAAAATTAAAATTGTTTCTACCTGTAGCGGAGAATAATGTTGTGGCAGGCCTTTGTTCAAACGATCATAGCAAATGTTGTGATAGGAAAATATTTTTTTAATAATTATAAACTTACTACCTACCCTTTTTCACATGAACGCGTAGAGATATTAAAGTTGAAATTCATATCAAACAATTCTTAAATCTAATTGCCTCTAAACTGTGAGAAATTCTAAATCAACGCAAAAATTCAAAACGCTGAGGTAGGTACCTACCTATAATGCAAATATAGGAAAAATAAATAAATAGAAAATAATCATACCGCATATTTTGAAATTCGCCACTACTCGCAACGGAATCAAGTAAGTAATTTGATTTAATACGTCATAAATTGTAAACCGCTACGTTTGTACGGCGGAACCCTCGGTGTGCGAGCCCGACTCGCACTTGGCCGGTTTTTTATTATTTGTTGGCATTTTCTGGGTATTTTATGTATTTTTTCAGTATCGCCTGTTATTTAGCATTATTACTGTTTTTATTTTATCAGGATATACCGCTTAGTTTAAAAGTTATTACGTTTTCTTTACAATAAGTAATTGGAAGAAAAAAAATTCTATAAAAAATTAAAAAAAAAACTCGAAAAATTTTTGACCTCTTTTTTGTCGATAAAAATAGGTCTAGTTGTATCTATTTTCATATGTACACTTTAACGTGACTCACACTGTATAATATTGTTAATTAACCCAATTAACATTTAACGGCCCGACAGATATTAAAATTTACGTTCGTTTTACGGTTGTGTTTAATGCATGTTTTTATTGCTGGATTGCATTACAACTTATCTCATATGACTTGCGAGACGTAAAAATTAGTTTTGGTCGTGTTGAATTATTCATTAGTTTGTGTCGGAAAGGTTGTAGGGCCGTATCAGACTGTTAGACTAAGAGCTAGTGAACGCCAGACCCACATTATTTCATAACAGCTAAAAGTTTGTCAGCGCATGCTCCCAACATAAGTCAGAACGTTAGTGCATCGCGAATTCAAATTCAAATTCATCATTCAGGCTCATCAACCAGAAACAACTTCACTTTATTTCAAAAATATTGTGTTGGTAATTATAACGTACATAGTAGTAACCTAGGTTGGGAGCATGCGCTGACAAACTTTCAGCTTTTATATAACGTTAGTCTGGCGTTCACTAGCTCTTAGCCTATG
This sequence comes from Ostrinia furnacalis, assembly GCF_004193835.3. Taxonomy (NCBI): domain Eukaryota; kingdom Metazoa; phylum Arthropoda; class Insecta; order Lepidoptera; family Crambidae; genus Ostrinia; species Ostrinia furnacalis. The sequence goes on from NW_021133983.1 coordinate 116,232, forward strand.
TGCTCTATTTGCATATCACTTGGGCCGATGACGGTGTAGGGCGCCGATACCAGACGTCAATCAAGAAGAACTGATTACCATTGAGAACACTTTCGTTTGTAACAATGCCAGCTTGTTTTTGCTTGAACAAATTGCAAATATCTTATTTCATTCTTAACTTTTAGTTATAAACCTTTATCTCGTTACCGTGTGGGTTGTTTTGTGATAACCTTGGTGTAAGGACGTCATGATTCACGTTGGACCACCAGCATGGCGAACAGAAAAGGTTAATTTTCAGAAATTATGGCAAATTCAGTATTCGGCGTCTCTAATCAGAGGTTGTGTTCATTTCCAACAGGTGAAAAATGAAGATGAAATATGGTTCCCAGATTAGCACATCACAATGTGCTCCTCATTGTGAATATTTTTATGGAACCACATTCATTAAAGTCTTAATTATGTAATTGGTTTCCGGATTAGACTAATCCGGGAACCAATTTTCATGCTCAATTTTCACCTAATGGTTATGAACATCTCCGATTAGAGAGTCCGTAGTGGAGAGTTCTTGACTTCAAACCAACCGTGCATTTCGATATTCAAAATTACCCTAAAGTATTTTTTATGTACGAGTAAACCGTAGCGGCCAGTATTTATGAAGCAATGCACGAAATACTGATACAGCCCAGTGCTGCCAGTACCCACTGTTACTTAAGACGGTCGCTATCGAGATGTTATAAACATTACAAAACTCGGTGGCAAACGTAATCGCGTAAACTCACGACTGTCAGCTCCTGGGCATAGATAATATCTTGACACGAATTTCTTCGTAACAGTGATAAAAGTCACCCCATTAGGAATTTTCCTTATTGGGACATGAAAGGGCATTTTAATTTTTATCATGATGAAAAATGGAAATGAGTTCATTGTCATGGCATGTATTTTCAACCGACTTCAAAAAAAGGAGGAGGTTCTCAATTCGACCCGTATGTTTTTTTTTTTTTTCTATGTTTGTTACGCGATAACTCCGCCAATTATGAACCGATTTGAACAAATCTTTTTTCAGCGTATAGGTAATACCTCAAGAGTGGTCCCATTTAAATTTAATAATAAAAAAAACAACCCCCAAGGGTGGAAAATTGGGGATGAACTTTTTTATACGCAATATCTCCGCCGATTATAAACCAATTAGAACGATTACTTTTTTGTTGAATAGGTATTATCAAAAGGGTGGTTTCATGCGAATTTGAAGAAAATATTTCACCCCCAAGGGTGGAAAATTGGGGATGAACTTTTTTATAATATACATTAAGAATATGGTCTCAATGTACTGCCTACCTTCAGTGGTAACATCAAGGTAATAATTAGTTAACTAAAAAGCAAGAAATAAGTTAAATTTTATAAAAAAAAAACCGACTCCAAAAAACCTACACTAAAAAGTAGAATAATAATTACTAATTACCTACTTATTTATTAGGACTAATTATTAATATTTATGTAGGTATACCATTCTACTTTTTAGTGTAGGTTTTTTGTACAAAAAAGTTTCAACTAGGTTAATTTAAATGTTTCTAAATAAAAGCTCTTAAAATCTTTTGGAAGTGTCTTAAAAAACTATTCCAAAAGGTATGAGATCCTCTAAGTCTCTACTAAACATGTACTAACATTTACTTACTATTAATAAAATAATATCTATTTATATCGATTGCAAAGTGACAAGTAATAAATGTTTATCTTTAACTAGCTAACCCGGCGAACTTCGTACCGCCTTAGCGTAGAGATTTTCTTAATATTTTTTTCCGTAAGAACCATCCTTGGACTTCCACAAACATTAAAAAAAAAGAATTATCGAAATCGGTTCAGCCGTTCACACGTGATGCCGTGACAACGCGAAACGGGTTTCATTTTTATATATATAGATGCTATTAATTACTGCTGTCGTCTGCTATATTGCGAAAGGGAAATGGCAATCAGAATTGCTGACGTCAGTCCCTTGACAGTCGGTGCACTTAGACCCGTTTATAAATTCAACGCACACTCAATACATCTTTTAAATCTTTCACGACTACTAATGCGCTACTTAAACGTAATTTAAAACACATCATTTCATAAAATCGTGCGATGTGCCGATATCAATTTTAAGAGGACGTGAGCAGAATTACGTGCTGTCTTCATTAAGCAAGTTATGTTACGGCACAAGACAAGAATAGTCTAAAAATAAGTCACATAGGACTTATTTTTAGAATTTACTACAACCTTGGGTTGGTGGGTCGTAAAATTATACAAGAATGATCAGCATGTGCTTAGCTATTTGCGCGATACATAGGCTAGTAGACTTAGGTCTGTCACTGATTGTAAAGAATGATTAATAAATCAATACCAAGCAATATCTCTATGCATCTCTCACAAATCAAAACACGTGTGGTTCTATGCAACATAAATATCGAATATTGCCATACGTCTTATTAGCTTTACATAACATCGTCATAACTTAAATCAGGCTTCGACGTCCGGCGTGTACAAGGAAGTCGGGCGGACCCTGCGCCCTCGGCAGGGCAAGTGCTCGTTAGGTTAGGTACAAAACTCCTTATCTCCACACACCTTGCTTACACACCGATTCCATCACACACTCCTGCAGATACTATCTCTCAACTTTCATTTATTAGATAGGAACGCCTTGACAGTAATTTAATAGCATTGACATTTATGAATCGAGTGGCAGCAGACTAATGGCGACAGGGCATGAAATACGTGTCTCGTCTATGCAGCTAGCCAGCCGTGCACCACCAGCGACCAGCCCAACCACTTTCGCGAAACTTGGACCGGCTTTTAGCAAAAATTTGATCAGTGAAAGTGATTCGCACACCGTGGCCCAGCCTGAAGGGAGCGCTCAATAAATTAATCGCTGCCTAAGTTCTTCGCTAGCCACGACCGCTCGAGTGAAAGCTCGTTACAAAGAAGTATCAGTCCATTACAAATACGTTCAATAATTGGCACTTAACCTGCCTCTGAGCAACTACGCTAATTGCGTCTCCTGTTACGTTGTATTAACTTGAAAATTGCATGCTATTAATACCAGAGCTAAGAATACCTGTTCATTTTCTGATTTGTGGGACCACCGGCAGACCTGAGCGATATCTCGGCAAGACGACATCGATTTATAAATTTGCTTGAAGCCGGCGGAGGCAATAAAGTCTCATAGCAATCCCGCAGCCGTATCTCACTGGATCGCGACGAGATATCCTGCTAAACGGTTATGATCGGCGTTTGCTTTGTTTGGAGCAGTCACTTAGAAAGCTTTCAGCTTTTATGTGCGTTAAGTGAAGCCAGCAAATAAGATGTAGTATAAATGGTTCACGAAGGGGCTTAGTCCAATTCAATGGCTGAGGCCTTCAAAGGTTTTTCCAAGTAACTGAAGCTCTATTATATACAGACTACGAGCTTACTTATTGAAACTTTGAAAAAGGACAACTCAGGTTTTGGCTAGTCTCGTTACGTAATGTATTTACATCGTAAGAATATTCGCATATCTAATAAGTAATTAATCGTCCGTGATTTATATTAGCTAATCTACTTACATAATACATTTCGCGATAAAGCCTGTCCATGCATATTATCACGAGACATACTCGATCCGGCTCAGCGTATACCGGAACATTATGTATTTATTACGTCGAGTTGCGTATGAGTAATTATGTATGAATAGTTGAATAACCACGGATTTAATTTAATTCAAAACTTTTTAATATTACTGAAATCTTTTGACGAAAGCTCGCAGGTTATCTTCATTTTTTATTGCATTACTGAATTCACACAGTAAAACGTTTCACTACACCTAAAGCAACGAAATTACGAAATTGCAACTCTACTTAACTTACTTTTCAATTTCAGTTCCTACACATAACAGTTAATACAGACTTTCATTAATTTGACTTAAAGCCATAGTCCTTTAGGAACCACTTGCAAAGCAAGTGATTTACTGAAACTCTTTTCAAACTGGTTTCAAACTCGTTCTTCGACTTAGTTTCGTCACTTTTTTGTTTCATCGTTGTTTTGGGAAGGTTTAACAATTTTTTTGCCATTTTCTTTTAAAATTCATGTAACTTGTAGTAGGTAGGTAACTGAAGAGAAAATCTCAGAAAAATAGGCTAACTTATTCCTCATTTTATTATAACGAACACGTTTGAAGTTGGAAGAGAAAAGTCACCTTTTTTTCTGGCACACATGGCTGCGACAGCCAGTCACTGTCGCAGATATGGAGTCAATTTGCAGTAATGCGGCGGCAGGTTCGAGTTACCTTTTTACACCCGGGTCGATGACTGCAGACTAAACACAGTGTCAACGCACGGCCACGAAATGATTCGCTTTTGTTCTTTGGCTTTTCATTAATTAGCATTCGGGTTGGCTGCATTTCGGGAACGCCATTGTTTGTTCAAGTGTGACAAAATTTACTCGTTACGTTTTGTAATAATGTAACCTATAATGTGTACTTAACACACCTTAACATACTGTCGCGATACGATATCTCCCCTTTGCGTAGACAAGCGGCAAAAACGATTTTTCATGTAACTCTTCGTAGACGTATGCGTATTTCCTATCTTGCAAAGTTGAACTTTTTTGGCCCATTTCGTCTCTTATCGCTACACTTCCTTGCAAATTGAATCCGCATTTTTATGTGAACACCTTATAAGAGCTCAACTGTAAAAGATATTCATATGTAATGATATTTTTTCGATGTGTGGCCATAATAAAAGCATTCAGAAGTCAGTAAAACATTTCCAACCCTCTGTAATAAACTCTTTAGTACCCCAGTCGGTGCTCTACAACAATACAAACAATACACATTCAAACCAAACAAAGATGTTTAAATCACAATGCACATTCAAGAGCCTGCCTTTCTATCTTTCACTAAGACAGTTGCGCTGATAGCAATCCAATATGTGACCTAGTTGCCTGGAAATTTAGCGTTCAAGATATATCTAGGTTTAGATAAATCTTGGTGGTCTGCGTCTAATGCTTGTTTGTCATAATAATGATTAAGTGCTGTTTGGGAGATTGATGTTTAGTGCTGTGAGTTATGGCGGTGGTTAGCTCGGTAGGGAGGTCGGCACATAGCTACGCTAGAGAGGCAGCCATCAATTGACCCAGTTGTAGGTAGGTTGTTAATTTAGGCTATTACTTACGCGAGACCCCGGAGAAAAGCCTATACAATTTACTGAAAGAGTCAAGCCGTTTGTAAACCCATTCTTACCTGGTTTTTATGTATGTTGCTTTACACTACTTAGAGGTAATAAAAATATGTATTATGAAAGCTGTTATAACCGTGAAAAGACGTCCTACATAACTTTAATGACACGTTGCTTTTTACAAACACGAGTTTTCGAGAAACTTATTTTCATGCTAGGTTGTAACACCTGTTCCATAAAAAAGAAGTCATTAACTTAGATACTTTGTAAACTGTAATCTTGTAAAAAGCCACTATGCGGGTCTTTAAAAAGTAGATTAAAAACGATTCATAATAATAAAGTACTTTGTTGTCTCCATCAATTATTCTCCGCAACTTATTGTTGGTTAACTTTACTGCGACTCTAATAATTTTTAGCTAGTGACATACTACTTAAAGCCAGTAGTCTAATAAGTGCGGTGCCTTTCAGAAAAGAAAATCATCTCACGTCGAGTTTTCCAAAACTCTACATTTTACATAACACTATTTTGAGCGCGCGCATTCAGCCATAGTGTAGCGAAACTTTATAAAGCTCCGTAGTGTGGCCGCAGCCTTATTCTGAAACTACAATACACAAAACTTGGTTTATATAGTTCCAACCATAAAATATGTACGTGTATGTAACTACTGTACTCGTAGCTAGGCACCAATTAACTGTCTGGTCTGGCAATGATTGATACGTAGCAGTATGATCATGATCATGTAACCTAATCTAATCAGTCGGATTTGAAATTTACATGTTGACAAAATATAAATTGATCGGTCTCATTACTGCGCACGCGGTGTTTATCTCCCATCCTTGAAAAAACATGAGACCTAATATGAATTTATTTGATTTTAATCAAGTCACGCTCAAAGCAAAGCCATTTAATTTTTATTTGTGTACATAAGTGAGAAAGGGATCATAAACGCAGACCCCAATTACCCGGACGCCGGCCATTTTCGGCAGGAATGTACCATTTAATTAAGCCTGGCCCATCTACCTTACTTTCATGAATAGTTTTACATATTAAGCGAATATAACTCAAAATGTAATCCTCATGGAAATTGGACCACAGACAGGACCAGAAATAATATTTATTAATTTGTAATTCAAAATTATTACCATCTACAAGCTTGGTATTACGTAATTTGTGTCACTTCGGTTTATTTATTATATTTTAAATTATATTCAAGTGTTTGATCAAAACACTCGCTAAGTCAATTAATTTGTCCCACGCGACAGCTTTTGAGTTTACTTTAATTTAAAATAAGGTGTTACAATAATGGGAGCATTTACAGTAGGTAAGTGATGTTCTCTTTGATTATGTATTACTGTTTACGAAGTCCTCTATTGCGTTGCTTGTAATAATTACCAATGGTACTTCAGATTATAATCCAATCCACGATAACATTTGCTTAGATGCCTACGACTACTATAATTCTAGAGGTATTTCTTATTATACCAAGATAATACAGACAGACACGTCTACTAGCTAATGCTTTGCATAACTAAGCGAATGCTCGGATGAAATTGCTAATTTAGTCCCAAATGCCTAAGCAGCATCCTGCGATGCCAGATATACCGATTTAGCCTTCAAAACGATCCGCGTCGAACGGTAGCACTTGACTTAGGAATGGCCCTCATACCGTCACGCTCATTCTAAGAAAATAGAGATACCAGAAAGCTCAAGAGAAATCAGAGCTTTATGACTTAAATTACAAGATCGAAAATCCGCTGCGGAGGACGTGAGATGTTAGAGGAACGCATGTGCACCAGTTATGTGCCATTATGGTGTTTCGCAGTAGAGCTTTAAGCTTTACGCCGTTAGGGCTATAATGAAGTGGCTTGCAGCTCCGACGGCGAGGGCAGTGTGTGTCGCCAGGGGCTACCGGGCTAGCCTTTGATTAGGTCGATGCAGCAAGTATTTGTGCTAGTTTAGCGGCGTGTCTTATCACTATTAGCTGGTTGAGTATATCTATCATCTCCTTAGAGTACTTATTGCCAGCGCCGTCTATCGGCATCAACTAGTCACGGATAACGCTAAGTTCTATTTATAGCAAACGATTTGAATCAAGATTTTCTTGTGAAAGCCTTGTCATAACACAATCCATGTTATGAAAAGCGCAATTATCTATGAAGTTATAAATATAATACGTATACGTCGAAGTCGCAAGAATTATAGTAACCCACTTCTCTATGTGTCTGCTCATAATATAATGTAAAGTGTTATTTTTAAGAACTTGATAGGATATGCAATTTTCATAAAATTATTATAAGTAATGAAAACTTGAACTAGGAACGAGTTAAGCTTTACATAAATTAGTATCAAATCATGTTAGATTGACGTTCACGATCGACAAGATGCTTCTCGACGCAATAATAATAATTAGCTTCGTTATACTATCTCCCAATAATCGATGTTGCCATAAGCCTTTATTAAAACTGCGCAAACTGAGACTTCGAAAGGTTAACACTTAACCAGAACACGTAAACGAGATGTCCTTTTTACTGCTCAAACCGGAATTGAATTCGTATGAAATTTTTGTGTTTTATTCTTATTGGTTTTGGACAGATCCTTATGCAATCCTAATTTAGAATTACCTGTATCATCTTACATTTAAACCTTTACATTATGGTCAGAAATATTCCAATATTTAATGTTTATTGTCTTGGTATAAAAAATACCAGGACTCTACCATGAAGTTTAAAAATAATCTTGTAGTATAATCATTTTATATTTCATACATCCTAAACCTATCTTATTAATTAGCTAGATTACTATAGGTAATTGCCTTTTCAAATTAAATTTTTATCTTATGTGTATGTTCCACCTATGAATGGACAGGGATGCTCTCAGATATGAATCTTGGAATTTTGAACAGATTTGATTTGATTCTTACCACTCTTACCAGTACGCTCTACCAAGACAGACTTTAACGAGCAAATGGGGGAGATTTTGAAAAATTCAGGGTCTTACAGGAAAACGAAATATGTATACAAAAAAAATCGTTTTCCTGTAAGATAAGACCTATACGAAAATATCCCCTGTATACTTTATCACTATTCTCCAGGCAAAAAATACGAATGAAACCGAAACCACATTGAAAACCTTTTGCGATGCAGTCTCTGAATCAGCATTTCGGTGGGTGCGTGGCACTGGTCGGCCTCCAATAAGGTGACCCTATACGGAACTACAAAATAGGCATTGCACACAACGTGTTTTCACAAGTTGTTACCCCACATGGTGTACATTTGTGTTATTACTATCAAATTAATGTGTCACTTACCATTGCTCTGTATTTTAAAAACAGACACAAGCAGTTAACTAAGTACTCGTAATACCAGACTTTAAAGTATTTTGGATTTTTTACATGATGGACGACGGCACCTGCGATTTTGCATTCTGATAAATTGATGGCGATTTCGGCAACAGCCAACTGCACTACTATACATTTTTGTTTCAAGATGCCAAGGTCTATCACAGCCGTAGTGCTTAAACAGTCTATTCAAATATGTGCATCATGTTCTTGAGGCTCTCTGAAGTCGTCTTTTCACGTCACATAATTATAAACAACTCGTCGAATCTTTAATTGCGTGACCCAATCAGCTTATTATCATCTAGCTAGTCTATCATCTAGAGCTAGACAGACTGAGTTAATCACGTAAAGAGCACGGCGAGAGAACACGGCCAGCGGGAGAGGGCTACGAGCGGCCTCGCGCCGCCATATATGGCGCTGGCCGCGACTCGCTTGCGCCAGCGCAGTGGCAGGTATTTTAGGCGCAAGCCCTAAATTGTTTACGTGCAACACGCATGCACTTGCTTAATTTAATCTTAAATGTCACGGATAATATGTTCCGCCCGCACGTTGCGTATTGTTTGTAATGCGACCGGTATGAGATTCAATTTGCTCTGACGACGGTTTGGACACCAATTTGTTAATGTTACTTACTGGATTTCGTAGCAAAAACGTGCATAATGGATGTTAGGAAAGCAACGAATTTGCTCTCCTAATTTTCATATTCATTAATTTCATACATAATTTTTTGTCTACGTTTAAGTGTAGGTACTCGTAGGTACATTACCGAAAGCTAGATCAGGATCCTAAGCTGCTCGTAATCGAATAAAAAAGCTTTAAAAATTTCATACCTAAGTGTGAATAAGTTCAGGTTTAGCAGCAGATTGTATTGAAACTTTCTTTAATTAATTTTAATTGCATTAATTATAACATGACAAGGACACGAGGATGTAGCATCTAGTAATTTAATTACTTGAATAAATTGCACGGAAATATTGGTCATCTGTTCGCCGCCGACCCAGTTGCCTGCTTCCACTACATGATAGCTTAATTACTCTACATGACGTTTAATTAGCCGGTTTTATTTTATTTGTGGCCATGGTTTTCCACAAAATATTGAAAAGGTCAACCGACACAATAAAAACACATTTAAAGCTACTGGATCGGATTAAGTAGTGTATTTATTTATAGTTGGATTAGATACAAAATCCATTATGCAAAACACTCTTAAGTTTAAATGGCAATCTAAAGTTTTGACGCAGAAAGAAATGTAAATGTGTATCGAATGAATATAAAGTACACTGAACGCCGCTATTAACTTATGATCGATAGCCCTTGCTCGCAGCTTGGAAATGACAGAGCTGCGCTGATCCCGGTCATTACGGAAAAACGTCGGACTACCGAGCATAATCCATTGGCGATTATACTAAAAAGAAGTTTTATTGACGCCAAAAATGCCGCCGATTTCCAAAGTAGGGTTGACAATCGATGCTCGGGGTCGGCGGGAGGACGAGCAGCTTATTATGTAGCCTAATAAGGACCTTGTGAGCATTCCCTGGCGAAAGCAAAGGACGCCGCCGAGGACGGTCGACAAGAAGCCGAAACTCGCCTGGTCCAGGTTATTTAAAGACCAGACATTTCTGCGAAACCACGCACGCGATGCGGCGTAGTAACCGTGATTGGGATGTGTCAGGTTCTTACAATTTCCAAAACTGGATGGACTCGTTCTTTTGTTCGCCCGAGGTCTGAGAGTTTTGGGATGCTTCAAATGTTTGTGACCGCGAATATTTTTGGGTCGCTACACAATAATAAGGGGTCTATCTATAGACGACCGATATTCCAAAAAGTTTACGTCCTATATCATCTAAATTGTGCTGTATCTTTTGTATACTTCTTTCTTTTTCTTTTCTTGTCTCTTGTGGTGTACACTAAAGTGTGTTCTATCTATTTATCATAATGTCGTCAGCAATCTAATACTGCTGCTATAAATATTTAAAATGAATATAGTGAACGCTGTGGAAATTTATTAAGCGTTCGATAACCAAAGCAGTCACAGTTATCGGTATCGGCTTATCGCAACACCGTCGATAAAGGTACTACAAAGTACCTACCCACGGCCCGATTCGCCAAGATAAGGGACAATGTGAGTGCAGGCGTTGCAATGAATACCTGCTCAAAAATATAGATGCAGCGGATAGGATTTAGTCAATGGCTACTTATACAAAGCTGTAAGCTTCTGCTGGTAGAATATGAATTTATTCTTCACTTAGCTAAGCTCTTAGCATGTTTTGTTTTGAAACTGGTTCTTCAGAAATATAAGTAAGTATTGTATCTCGATTCTGCACACATAATAAAAAAAATAAGTAGGTAAACATATACAGGGTGGCCCAGGAGAAAGTTCACTTTTGAAAATTCAAGAAAACGAAAACTGTATATTTTTATAGAACTTTAACTATTGCAATTTAAAGGAAATTTAATGTAATTTATTTTTAAATTTACCTTTATTGAATTACATCGCCCAGGAGATTTCCTTGACGCTTACAACATTCGATCAACACACATCAAAATTTTGAAATGCGTTCTGTAGAATTACCTCGAAACCTATTTTCAATTTTTTGCAGAATGCTCAGCTTCAGTTGCTGCATGGTTGTTGGATTATTAAAGTATACTCTATCCTTAAGGTATCACCACAAAAAATAATTTTTTGGAGTGAGATCAGGGCTTCCTGGTGGCCAGGAGATGTCACCCCTACCTGAAAAAATATTTTTGTGGGAACATGTCCTTTACCATGTAAATGCTCTCATTTGAAGTGTTATACATAGCCCCATCTTGATGAAACCAAGTGCTCCGATCATAGCCTTGCGAATCTTGCAGCTTTGAAATCAAAAAGCTTTTCAGCCTACCAGTATAGCGCTCTTAAAAATTAATCATCCTTTCAATGCAACAAACCAATTAAGCAGGGGTGAAATCTTTTTGCCTCTAATTAGTACTAATCTCATTCCAGCAGACTTCTTTTTGTGGAGTTACCTTATGAGCAATGTATACTCTAATAATCCAAAAACTCTGCAGCATTCATCCATCCTGAATCCATTTCGAGGTAACTCTAACGAAAGTTTTCCAAAATTTTGATGTATGTTGACCGAATGTTGTAAACGTCAAGGGAATCACATGTACGGTCAACAGCACGTCAACGTAAACACTGTGGTATCTTATGTACCTAGTTGCGATAGGGGCGACTTTGCAACGAAAATGTATAGCTTGATGTGCTGTTGACTGTACGATAAAATTTATAAAAGAAAGTAAATTTTAAAATAAATTGCACTAAATTTCCTTTAAATTGCAATAGTTAAAGTTCTACAAAAATGTACAGTTTTCGTTTCCTTGAATTTTCAAAAGTGAATTTTCTTCTGGGCCACCCTGTACAATTTTTTTCAGGAGAAAACTACAGTCTGAACTTCTGAACTAGATAGAGGTAGGTAGATACTAAGAATATTCGTTCCGTTTAGTTTACTCGTATCGTCCCCCGCTCTACATTCTCGCTTTTCAATGTCTTTAAAATAAGCTGTTTGTTTTAAGTTATTGACTTCTTCTATTCCATTTGACTAATTAGCCTAATCACAGTCACACGTAACTAATGGACTTAGTTTGAATCGGAATCATTCTGATTACAGGGTATCACGACCGCTGAATAATGTATTATGCGAACGGGTCCTTAATTGTAGTTTTATAAATAGTCTCGATCGTAATTAAGACTACTTTAACCTAATTTGTATAGTCGTATAAATGAAGCAAAGAAAATTGTTATCAAATAAAGTAGGTTATCAATGCTCTTGTCTATTCTCTTTAGCTATAAGCTGTCCTGACTCTATTAAGTTTTGGATGCTAGCTTTTGAAGTAATAATGGATCTATCTGAATTGAATTTAAAACCAATATACTCATGGTTTGCAAGGAAAATAATGCCGCTAATAGCTAAGCAAACAGCGTATGCTACTTAGAAGCATCGCTGAAACCGAATCCTTATTCGCTCGCACGCCTCAGAGCCTCCATCCATTATCGTAATGAGTTTAAGATGCAGACAATGTGCACGCGATAAGCACAGTATAGTCCACTTACTTCCACATATTGGCTATTTGCCGTGAAAGCTCTTAAATCTGTGTTCGCTTGACACGAGTGAACTGTCTATTGTGAACGCTCATGGATTTTCCTATGAAAACCAATACGAGCTACCTTATAAAGTTCCATTCGTACCTACTTTTAAAATTCATAAAAATAAAATTCATTTATTTTTGCAAATAGGCTTTAAAAAAGCGCTTTTACACGTCCCACGTTTTCATGCTTTGGTCTGTGTTGCACTTAGTGCTGGTGTAATAGTGACACAAGACAAAGCAGACAAAATTTTGGAACGAAAAATTATAGTCTTTACCCTGCCTGAAAGAGTTAATGAAGTTTTAAAAGTAGGTATGTCAATTTTCTACTGACCTCAAAAGCTGTCAAACTCTACAAGACAATTACACCGACTGGTTATGCTAGTTCTTACACGTTGATGTAAATAAAGGTATTATTATATTTTACTTGGTAATTCTAAATTAACCTTTTCACCGTTAGTTCATAAATAGCGAATTAAATCTCTACCTTGCTAAAGGAAACAGGTAGCTTTCGCTTTGCTAAGATAGACGTTAATCCGTTTAAACACGTTTTTAAACGGTGCCATAATTGGTCTAATATTAATATAATTAAAGTTAGGTAGTTATATCATTTCTATATTGTGGTAAGATAACAAAATTTATACATTACACAACTTTATTTTGTATCAAAAATATGAATCCACCTATCGAGTTACTCAATACTTTATTTATTTATTTATTTTATTGGGCTATCAACATGAGATACAGATTAAACACAATAAAAAAAATAAACAATTAAGCCAAAGGTATCTAGCTAACTGCTCCCACACAAACGATACAATGAGTTTATTGTAGAGTCAGTGAATATTTTATCCTGAAATAAAATAAAAATAGGGAATTGTTAACTAACATCCATAATTACCATTTAGTCATGTCAATTAAATGCCAATACCAAGAATTCGTATTCCTACCTAAGTTATTAACACATCCACTGCCTCCTTGAGTTGAGTCATTAAAAATTTCACACCCGCCATGGTCCTTCCTTTTCGCAGTCGATAGGTGAACGACCTCGTTACAAACATTAGCTGAATCAATACCTAACTAGGTGTAGGTGTAGGGACAGCGGAACGAAAGCTAATCGAGCGTTAGTAGGTCACATTAGTAGCCGGTGCGCCGAGGGATTGCGAACGGGAGAGGAAAAAACAAAAGGCAGGTAGAAGATTAAACACATATTACTGGTTTCTGTTTACAACTTTACCCCCATGAATTCTGCCTGTCATTTCTTTTCTTTTTTTTTTTTTTTTTTTAATTAACGCACGTCGCGCGATCATAAAAGCGTTATGTGTCTAACACTCTTTATTTCATGTTATTATTGAATTACGAGTAGGTATGTTATCTTCTGAAAACCTAAACCTTTGTGCATAAAAACTTTGTAATAGAGAAGAGTTGGTTTACTTTTTTAATATAGTGACTTTATTATTTTTAACACATACATGACTTTATGGCACAGTCGTTTAGTTATTCCAATCGTTAATAACTACCTAGTTTATTTTTAAATCACAAGCCTCAAAACACTAGTGACTAAAGGTTATCATTTATCACTAAATACTATACCAATTATGATTCAACAAAAACAATCTGTATTTAGGTATACCTACCCAATTTAATAAGAAAAAACATGTATCACTTTATGTATTTACGAGTATCTTGTGTACTTCCTGGTACCACATTTTAATTAATCTGATACATAACACCACCTAATATCAGCGTATTTAATTGAATATTAGCTATTTATTAGACAAAGCCACAAAATAGCCCCTTACCTACGAGATAAGGCACTTCGCAGAAGCCTCGCCTGTGACTCACCATGGAACTATGGCTTATTCACAACGCGATCTGAGGCTTGAGACCTGTTTGATGCTTAGTCAGCATTGGTACGCATCACTTTTGCAGCTTCAATTTTTTGCTTAGTCCACCAAGTGGCTTTCTTTATAATCTGAAATCACAATTTTGGCAATAATTCAGCTAAATATCATGCGAACATTAAAGATAAAAATATGTCTCTACCTCCAGCTAGTAGTCTAAAGTTTGACATATGTACTCGTAATTAACAAAAACAAAAATCTAATTAGAATCGGCGATTCATATTCGTATCTATTACTTATTACAATGTCGTTTGGAAAATTAAGTTCAGTAAATGTTAGTCCGAAATGTGAGACTCGTTTATAAATACTCGGCTTTGCTCAAACGTGTGCAAGAAACGCACTCACAGACGGACACTGAACCTCTATCTAGGTGAGGCGTCCTTATTTACACTGGATAACCGTAACGGCTTCTTTACGACTCATTTAGATAAAATACTAGCTTTAGCAATTTGGTATTTCGACTTCACGGTTTAGTGTGAACCAAATTGTCTCCAAAACTTCGAGATATCTGAATAATTATCATATTTTTTAAATATAGATGATATCCCTTTAAAAATAGGTATTTGTTTCTACCTTAACACTTATCTTATCCATCTATCTTTAGTGAATCAGATTATTGTTTTCAATGCACCAACTCAAAAACAAATGACGACTTCGTAGCACTTTCGTTCTTGATACTTGCTCGATAGCGAATTTCGTGCGTGACTTTGATGGCGTGGCGGAATAGCCTAATAAGTCAATGTGCCTTCGACCCGAACTGGAATAGGCGGCGAAAAATACCCCCAACCTTGCACTCCGATCGATAGAGCCTTGAACTTTCCGCCGTGTAACTGCCAACCGGGCCACCACCAAGCTCTACTCTACCACAGAATAAATACTAGTACTACGTACGTAACTCTACATAGATTTCCGTCTCTTACTACGAAATACGGGTACAGACTGCCTACAATGGAGCTGCCATTTAAAGCTTTGAATGAAAACACATAATAATAATTTAACTGGAATGTAGGTATGGCAAACTGTGTCTGTACTCTACATCTGCCTTGTCTAGACAGTATTATTATGCACATTAAATTGTCACGTTTTTCGTAGCCTAGTTTATAATATTTGCCATTTGTTTCAAGTTGTATAACCAAGAGGATTATTGTAGAGCATGAACTAGTTAATACTTTATTTGAAGTATTTGTGAAAGGATTGATAATACCTGCTTGTGATCTTACCACGAATCACTTCAGAGATATGAATCTGTAAGTGGATAGTGTCATATTAATATCAGTTATCTACCTACTTACAATTGCGGGGAATTATCATTATGTATTATAAAAATTCCTATTTATTGTTTACAGTAATTAGCTGTGTATTTAATTACCAAAAGGGAAATGCCTTTGCAATGCCTTAACTAGGTAACTAAGTAATAAGCACACATGTATTAGTGATAAGACCTATAATGTACACTTAGTATGCAAATAAACAATTTGAATTTGAAATAATATCTTAGTGTTAAAAAAGCGTACAAGCTTTTTATCATACAACATACAGATATAAGACAGCAGCGTTTCGCCTCGTTCATACGAGGGCTCATGTCCTATGTATTTTCAATGAAATGGGTATTGCCTGTGTAAGGAAAAAAAAGGAAATATTAAAGTCACCCTTCCATGGGTATATTTATTCAATCCCTGTGTAAACAATCGACCAAGCACCACAATGACCAAAATCGGGTGCGTCAGAAATCTTAATTATTTAAATGAATACGATTTGGGCATAGTCAAGTAGGGGGAGGGTGGGGACTCAAATTAGATTCAATACGCGACTTGCGAGTGAAAAATGAGAGAATAAATTTTACCATCTTTTGGACTGTTCGAACGGTACGTGAACGAAATTGAGAATTTCAATGCTAGCTACCGTTGTAGGTACTACGCGCTCTACATTTCTATAAAACGTGATATTAGAAACTAGAACACATTACAGGACTTGGTATTTTTGTTTTTGAAGTAGCATAATTTATTTTTATTAATATTATAAAAAAAAAATTAAGCAACCTGTTTATTTATTTAGTAGGCATCGATTTATTTACGAATCTAACTTAATGAATTTGAAATGTATTGCCATTATTTTTGGATAGAGGTTTTAATTGTATAATTAAATGTGTTTGGTAATAACTAGCTAACAAACTGTTAGGTACTTGCTCAATTAAGGTAATTACGAGTAAGTACGCAGTATAATACGGTAGTAATTTAAAACATTCTTAAAAACATTTTATGTTGTTACGTTAGGTATTTACTAAACATGGTAACTAGGTATGTAATTATAAGTTTTATATTAACAGGTTCCAAAAACAGATTGTCCAATATTTTATCGTTATCAAAAGATAACGACCGAGGACAGAGTCGATGACGCAGAAAATAAATAAAGTGACAAAAATAACAATTTCGCTTCAAGGTACAGGCTGTATCTTACTCATTCAATCATAGGACTCGATTACAGTCAGATAAGAGGAAAATGTAAGTCATAGCGAACGTATTACTTATTTCTTACCGTAGACTCTGCTACTAGTGCGTATTTTCTGAATTGAACTCTTGTTTATCAATCTCTATGGAATTAGATAGAAAGCCTATCCAATTTTCAGATAGCGATGAGTTCTTATCCGTCAGCTAAATTATTGATGTTAGCAGTCACGTAGCAGATCTACGACACCGGCTGGATGAGGCTGTAATTCCATTGGCCAATTATTTAATTTGCGAGAGGCACGTCTTTGGTGCTTGGTATCTACAATCACGCTTCGCCGGGAAAGCGACAGCGGGACTCACCTGCGTGGGGAGCACAGTCTCCCGGCCCAGGGGTATCGACATTTTGCTAGCGGCGCCGCCGGCCGCGCCCCGGCGCCCGCCCGCGCCGCACCATCCACCGACCCGCCACTACGGGCCGCGCGCCCGCCCGCCGCTGGCCGTCCCGTCGCTGCCACAAACAATACGAAAAACACTTTCCCCCGATCCCCGATCTCAATGCCCAAAATCAGCACCTCACAGTTCCGAATCCGACACACATCACGTTGCCATTCATCGATTTATTCAGACACCGCCGAAAAAATAACAATTCCAATCAGAATACGGCTGCGTAAGACGCGGCGATAGCGTGGAGACACGCGATTGACGCCCGCTTGGTAGGGCGCGAGTGTGCGACTGGCGCTCGCGGGCCGCGCGCATCGCTCGCCCCGCGCCTTCGCTCCCGGCTCCCTGCGCCTACGACCGGCACGCTTTGGCGGCGCACAGCCTCCGCATCTCCTCGCTCGGAGCCTCGTCCTGCTGATCACTCGACACGTGCGGCGGGCGTAGTGCGGTTATCGAGCGCGCGTACACATGCGCACTGCGCCGCACTACCGCCGTCGTGGCTCATTCATTTGTACCTCGCATAATACACACCTGAGCAAATATTATGGAAGCCGACGACAATAGCTCCGTTGTTTCGAACCGAACAATTACAGTTGCTCGAAGACGCAACAGCTCTACAAAGTTTAATGAATTTCCAGGAGAGCCTTACTTCCTGTATTTTAATCTACGGTCGTCTCTACCCCCTTGCAATTGTGGACTCAAGCACCATAATCGTAGATACGAATGAATATTACATGGTGTTGATATTGTAGAAAGTTTCAGTCCGTTTAGTTGGAAAAACCTGAAAGAAAATAGAAAATCCAGTTCAAGTTCTATCGAACGTAACATTTTCTCGATAAACACAGAAGCTGCCTGGCTGGAAACGGAGATAGTCACATGTTCAGCGCCTTACTAATATGTAGAGCAAGACTGAACATTCCGCACTTCTGTACTATCAGTCAAGCACAAGTTAACCACAATGTGTTGAGTAGATATCAAGCCGTTTCAAACTCTACCTACCTACTAACTTATACCTCTTTAGAATACAATTAAGGTTTTACAACTGAAAACCTCTAGATAACTTACTAAGATTTAATGTAGGTAGGTATCACACAATAGCGTGTTTCAGGAACAAACGTAAATCACCCTTTCGTTTCCATTCAAAACTTTCGGTCCAAACTTCGAAGTTCTAACAAAGGCGTTAATCACGTTTCTTAATGAATGAACACACCTTATTAACCTTATTTTCATGATTTAGCAAATCAGACGCCTACTGTACAGGAATCTGCATGCTGTGTGGGTGCCGATCGCGGTTACTGTGAGTAGCTTGCATCCGAATAGACGATTAGGCCATAAGTTTCATTCAATGATGATAAAGCTATTGCAGAATACTAAGCGACTACTTAACAACATCCTATAGGCTCTATTGTTACCTGTGGTGTCTACAGGTGATGACAATGAATTGACTACATAAAATATACTGAAAAATATTACATCTGATTTCAGATCTGAATTTGTTTTATCCAAAAAAAATATGTTGCCACGTAACTCAGTGTAACATACTCGTACATTATAGTAGGTGGTCTTCATAAAGAGTTACAATGTAGGTAGATGTAGAAGAGGCTTATGCCACTATTCCCCGTTGACAATCCCCGTTAACGGGGATTAGTGAACTTTTGTTCACTATACCCCGTTAACGCCAATTGGAGCTTATAATGGGGAATTAGAACTAAAAAGTTCATTGATCCCCGTTATATTAGGATTTTGCTTTTAACGTATAAAGCTCCAATTGTTAATTGGCGTTAACGGGGATTGTCAACGGGGAATAGTGGAATAAGCCGATGTAGAGTACTTAATTGATTGATTTTGATAATTTCATAAAAAGTCTCACCAGGTGGAATACGGGGAATACCAATTATTCCAGTTCTATCGTTCTTGTTAACAAAGTAGATTGCTATTAAATGAAATGTGATACGATTACTCATTTCAGTTGTGCCATATGGCTGTTGCTGTTCGTCATCTGTCTATTGTTTCCGACAACTCGCAAGCTTGCTAAATGCTGCTGGCATATTATGTAAGTGATGGACTTCTATTATTAGTTCATAGTCCCTAAGCTGGATTAATTCTGACAACATTTGAGAAGAAAAAGAATAACTAGGCAAGTAATTGGCGACCAACGTGTTGGACGATTCAATATAAAAAACTTGACTATTTTTACTATAAGGTAAATACTCACAAGTAGCAGTTTGAATCATGAACTGTAGTCCGTAACACGTAACAAGACGTGTCAATAATGATGGGATGGGAGACAGTGAATTTTTCAAACCAACAAATTCTTTGCCACGTTCGAGTACCTATCAATAAATACCTATTTCAAAATCTAACAGAATATAATTTCCAAAATAATCGCAATCCTTAAGAGACCTTTGGAACTTTTCAATATTTTAATGAAAGACATCTTCGTAACTGCTGATTTCTAGTGCGGTGATGAGTGTAAGTGAGAGTTAATAGGTAAGTAAAACACACTGTACCTACTTATTGTTACATTAAGAACTTAAAAAACAGTTAAACGCAAAAAGAGCCAATTTACGAGCGTGTATTGAATCTACATTACCAATTTCTTGAACGTGATCCAATTACTCTTATCTTCCCAGCACACGGCAGGGGTGCTCGCAATTTTTGACACCTATCTCGCCTAGCAGAAGGATACAGGGTGCGTGGGTGCGAGGCTGCTCGGTAGCTCGCCCACTTTTCCTTTCCTCACGTTCACCGTTCCAGATTACGTCATTCCACTAGATATATACCAACTATATACTACATAGAGTGGTCTGGGAGCCCTTTTCATTCACAGCATTCGTCGCGAAGGTGGGTGGCAGCCTTGCGTTCATTTTCGATACTAACCTAAAGCTGTTACTTACCTACCTTGGTCTGAATAATAAACAGACCTTTTCTACGAAGGTGGTGATAATATTATTATCACAGGCCGGACTGAGAACACAAAGGTTTTATCCGAATTACGCTGCTCTTAGATAAACAGGTATAAAGTCGACAAAGAGTGACGATGTTTCAGGGGTTTCATAATATCACACAACTAAGTAACTAACTATAAAGATTATCAAATAATATCTATCAGTAGTGTTTTGTTACACAGACAATACCCACATACGTATTATCGGAAGATCAGATTAATTAATCTATCCTACTTATCTTAAGCAGCTATTTTACAGTTTGACAACACTGGTAATCGAACACCATAATATTATCTACGGGTATCTGGACTATGAAGGTGAAAGAAATAAAATAATTATTGGAACCATGTCGCGTTAATTTAACCAAATAACCACTTTTTCTTGTTTTATCATGTATTCATGTAGGCTTATACGATGGAGGTCACAACTCTGGTGTCAGACACAAGCCGCAATTGGCGTCTGACATGGCCTAATTGGACCGAAGACGCTCTAATCTAAACACAATCAGGTTGATTAGACCTACATGCATATTAAAGTCCTTAAAAATGAAAACAATACATAAAGACTTTTGCAATGTGTGTGCCCCACTTGGGCTTTGAATCAAACCCAGGTCTTCCAGATCGAAAATCCAACTCTAAGTAAGCCAGATATTTATATTGCACTTGGTTGTACCTGCCTAAATACAATTTTAAATTACGGCTCAAAATACGCTGAAATGTACCTTCTTAATATTATCTTATTCCTGTTTTATTCCCGACATCTCGGAGGTATTGCGGAGTTGAGCAATGAATACAGATCAAAGCTGGCGTGTCAAAGCTCCAGAAATCAACGCGCCTAAATACATTTTTATTAGGCACGTCACAGCAAATGTTAATAAATATGTTATTGCCATTCCTTGATGAGAATATGATAGATGATGTAAGAGATCACGTAAGATTACATCTCTTCAGATCAGTAAGACTTATTGTAAGTAAAAAAAAAAGTTACAAGTAAGTAGGTAGGCTCTCTTTTTTATGTTCATCTTCTACGACTTTGACTAACTCGCCTGTTGTACCACTGTTTGTTATGTGTGCAATAAATACGATACGAATAACTAATAAGTAGGTATGTTATGACTTTAAATTACGATATGAGTATATCTCAATGTAAACCATTTACACTACATGCGACTCTACAAGTATTTGTTCGTCCTACCTTACACACAGGATACCGCCCCCAGGAAATATTAAAACCTATGTGTCTTTGCCAACGACTACTAAGATTAATGTAGGCCACAGAACGACTCTACAGGACATCCCATAAGGCTGTGTATACTCATTCCCGGTAAAAAATAGGCTCTATCTGTCAAGACTGTACCTGAAGGTAGAGCGTTAACTTACACAGCTAGGTTGGTAACGATACTTTATAATCTACTTAGTTATTTCAGACAAAAAATATTTCTATAAAATACCTATCGTTCGTTCGTTCGTTTCAGCCGAAAGACGTCCACTGCTGGACAAAGGCCTCCCCCAAGGATTTTCCACGAAGACCGATCCTGCCCTGCCCACGCTACGTTTTCCGTTATATGTACCTATAGATGGCTATATTTATCTTTATCTGGGTTAGTCCCAACGGCCCCGGTGGATCGGCCGTTGGGACTAACCCTATATATATATTTTTTGTTATTTTAACATTAGTCGTGGTAAGTTAATTTTGTTGGTATAAGTAAGTACGAACAAAGCACCTTAATGTGAACGAGACTTCTACTAGACAAATAAAAATTAGACTGCATACTTATTACTATGAGTAAGTCAGATTGTGACTATTTCTAATCGATAAACTTGCACGTGCAACGATTATTGCTAGCTTGCATCATAGCTGTTAGGCTATACCTGATCAAATAACAATTTCTCAACTGCGTCAATGTATTAATTGTTCAAAAATCATCTCTATGGCCTTAGCATAGGAGCGATCATTTTTATCATGTCTAGGACAAAAGAAAGTTATTCTAAACTGACCTGAACCCCGTCCATTCCTCCATCATACAGCGTCCACCTTCCGTACGCGGTCATGCTGTATACAGACACTTGAGCACAATCACAAACACTTATTCTCGATTGTAAACTTTATGAATGTCCTAAAACGAGCATAACGTCATGACTCGAGTGCAGACACAAATTCAGTACTGCTACGCGACACCGAGGCCGCGGAACGTTTAGTGCTTGATTAGCACAACGTGTGCAAATCATGCAGCGCACCAAATGGGCGGTTCTCGCATTGGCCAGATTGAAATTGATTGCCAGCGAGCCGTCCTCATTGACGTGATTGGGAAGAATGGATGAAATGGACCTTGCGTCTGTTTGATACTGTTGACCCAATGTATTACTTGCCACATTGACGCACTTTGATCTCGGACGTAAAGCGCATAGCCGTGTGAAAACAGCTCCGGACCTGCTTGTTTTTATTAAACCTAGATAACAATGTTTTTAAATACTATTTCAATTCTTTATACTGTATTATGTATTAAAAATAAACTGTAGGTATAAGTGTATTTTAGCCCAAAAATAATGTCATGTTCATTAGCTCAAAATTTATTTTTAATTAAATAATTATTTATGTGAAAAATGTTAGGTAATTCAAAATTTAAGATTAATTTCGTAATCTATTGTGCAAGATGTATTTTTGGAAACTGTGATTATACCTAGGTATTGAAAAAATCTGCATAAAATAATTTATGAAGTATTTTGAGCTACTCGTACCGCAACACATAACAAGACAATGGTCCTAGATGTATTGTCAATGACCCAATGACCGTTTTTGAGACGATTGCTACATACAGCAGACAATGAAATTATGCATTTTGGGTATGAAAAGAAAAACATTGTTACGTAAACGTGTTTATTATTGAGAGCGACATTTATTAAAGATTCACATAGTTACATAAACATGTACCTAAACTTATGTATCATGAGACGAACAAAATTTCAATTAACCACCACTAGGGGCGGTCACTGTACGCACTACACAAATCGTTGTACAAAATTATTCAGTATCGTAACAAATGGCTTAATAAGTCAGATTAAATCAGTCACAATTAATGCAATTAACATTTAATCAGACGTTGAAAGTTGTCGCTAACGAATATTTACGAGTAATTGAGCTGCCAAGCCCTCGTTGGTTAGGTGTCCTACCGATTGCTTCGTCGGCTGAGTCTCAGATCACGCTCAATTTCGTACTGACGGAGATCTGCCCGTTCCAGGAAATCTCGACGGTCCAAATAACTGCAATTAAAAACAATTGCTCCTTTAGAAAACTATTTCCGCAAACTAGTATAGTATTCGTGGAACTAACCACCTTGTATTACTTAGATCTACAAATTATTAAATGCCAATTCTATGTAACAACTTTAGAGCCCTTTTCCTGTGATGCGGATTTCGGCACGCGTGCGGATCTGGGGGGCTACTCCGAAATGCTGTTCACGTTGTTTCAGGTCTATCTGTTACCGTCGCTCATCACCGCTCATGCTGGTATCTCGATTTTTGTAAGAGGGATGGCAATATTCGAAACTTCGGATTACGTTTTTCGGAATAGCCCCGCTGATTTACATGTGGGCTGCCCGCATTTCATTATTTCATACATGTTTTTCCTATCCGCGTGATAACAGGAAAGAACCACTTGTGAATCAAAAACAAATTAAGTAACTTACCCCGATTTCCCTTTATTGTGACTTTGAATTTCTTCATCAAGCCCCTCTTGTTGTTTGTATGTAGTCCAATCAAGCTTCGACTTCTCTAAGGTGGATAATTTGTCTTTCTTGTTGAGTTGGCCGAGTACACCGGACAGACCCGACGACCCGCGAGATGACGACCCAACTTGAATCTTTGCTGAAAACAACAAAATTAGATTATAAGATCAGGAATATAAGTCAATTAACAACCCCCGACTTTTGCGCTTAGAAAATATTGATAAGGGGTAGGTATTGTCCGACGAGGCACAGTAAAGTGAATGCAAATGGTTTACAAAATAAAACTTATATCCTATTTAGCTATTTAGGCAGCAAGGTTCTGGAATGGAGACCGCATACCGGAAAACGCAGCGTGGGACGTCCACCTACAAAGTGGATCGACGACATCGTAAAGGTAGCAGGGAAGCGCTGGACGCAGACCAATCGATCAACGTGGAAAGCATTGGGGGAGGCCTATGTTCAGCAGTGGACGTCCTATGGCTGAAATGATGATGATGATTTAGCTATAGATTTAACTTAAACTCACCTGAGGCGGGAGCTTCAGCAGTTTTTATCTTCTCTTTTATGACGTTGTTTTCTACGACAATAGTTTCCCCAGCAAATTCAAATATTCGTTTCTCTCTCGCTTTATCATCATTTGTATTTTCAACCTTTGTCTCAGGTTTTACTTTATCTACTACCGGTTTAACTGGTTCATTATTTGTACTCGATACATTTGCGGTGGGTTTGGGTTTGGAGTCTGTTCCTTCTAGAAATTTAGCCCATAAGTCGTCTTCTTTTTTTTTCTCGTCCACAGGATCAATTTGTTCAGGCTGCTCGACTTTCTTTTCTTCCGGCTCAGGAGTAGGTTCCTTTGTACCGTTTCTTGTTTTCCTTTTCTTTGTAGTTTTTGCTGCTGCAGCTGTTTTTCGTTTTTTAGCTTTGTGTTCTACTTCTTTTTCATACTGTAAGTCGGTTTCATCGTCGGCAGATTCTTCTTCAGAGAGCTGCTCAGGTTCTCCAGGTACGTAGTCGTCATCACTCTCACTGCCGGATGACATCTAAGGAAAAAATTATAGAATTTTTAGATAGGATTAAGGGACTACAAAATACTTTTACTAATCAATACAGCCGAACGCCTGCTGCAAACCGAAAGGCAAAATAATGTTACAATGCCGTCGTTTGTAAAAGTACAAGTTAAATGTGAATTAAATAAATTATTAGCTCTTACTTCGTGAGGTGCAGGCCATGCCCTTTACATACGTAGTTATGTAGGTACTTTTATCAGCGCCCTAACAAAAACCCATGTAAGAATGAAAACTTTTGTTGTGAAATTAACAAAGACTAACTTTCAAAAACTCTTTTGGCAAATACAAAGGTCAAAATAAAAATTAAAAATGTAGTTACCTACAATAGAGTATTCCAGCTACAGACTTCAAAACAATAAAGTAAGGTAAATAAAAAAAATGTTTTAAAATAATTTATTTATTTGAAACAAATTTTACACAGGTTTTTTCTTATTTCTATTCCTATTTTTAACATTAGCAACTTCATAAAAGTTGCTTCCTGTCTTGGTCCGCCTCTGTGCCCTTTCTACTGCTCTCCTCTGCTTGGCAGTCATTTTCTTTCCCACCTTTACATTCTCACTCTTCTTTGCTTTAGTAGGTATCTCATCAACAATGAATGCTCCACTGGCAGCCTCAAGCCTTTTCCGTTTCAAGTCTTTAATTGTATTATCGTCATGTGTCAAATGGTCTTCCACATCACTGCATTCAGCTTCATCATTACTGTAGAAATCACTTATATCTGAAGAATCATCATTATCTTCTTGAGTTTTATCCTGGGCTTCATCATCTGTTTCTGACTCATCATCCTCTTTTGGTTTTTCATCTTCCTCATTTTGTTCATCAATTCCTTTAAGTTCATCAGGAATTTTGGATTTCTTTAGTGGTTTAACATCATCTTCATTGTCAAACTGTAGACCTACTCTAATTTTAGCAAAGTCTTGAGCTATTACCAATTTATTAACAGTCATAGTTGGCTTCTCAGGTACATCTTCTACTTCTGTTTGAGGAGTATCAGCTGCAACCTCTTTGTTTGTTTCTTCAGTAGTTGCTTTTGCTACATTTATTTCATCTTCGTTTTGTTGTTTTGATAAAGGTACTTGAAAACCTTCAGGTGCCACATAGAAGGGAAGTTTACCTCTCTGCCAGTCATTAAGAACCATTCTTGCAACTTGATTAACATCTGGCTCTCCCTTTTTCAACAATTTACCAGTTCGAGCAGCAAGTTTTTCCAAAAATTCTGTTGCTGTGTCCCATCCATCAACTTTGTATGTCTTGATCAAATATTCTTTCCTCACTCTTTTGATGACTTCTTCAATATAATCATCAGGATTTTGTACTAGCTCTACTCTCACAACTCCTTTCAATACCTTCTCAGTATCTGTTTCTGCAGAAGGATAAACTATTCCAGGACAATCAATCAAGTATATCCTTTTCATTAAAGTAATGTATTGCCAGACTTTTGTTTCTCCAGCAATTGGTGCCACTTTGCAAACCTTCTTGGATCTCAATGTATTAATAACAGAAGATTTACCAACGTTTGGGTATCCAATAAAACCTACACTGATTTGCTTTTTGTCTATGTGTAGTTTAGCAAACTGTCGGAGTAGGTTGATAAGTGAACCTTTTCCGAATGGATGTGTCAGGGAGGCATGGAAAGCAACTGTAGGATATTCAGCGCTCAATATAGCAACCCATCGCTGTGTTACCCAGTTAGGTACCAAATCAACTTTGTTCAGAATGAAAATTAAATGTTTATGTGGCTTCTCATCTCTCAAAAACTTTTCAACGTATGGACTTCTTGTGCCCATGGGGTCACGGGCATCGAGGACTTGTAACAAGACATCTGATGAATCAATTACTTTGTACAGCTCATTCCATATACGACGACTCATCCCAGCACCAAACACCCAGTCCCTTTGACCTTCTTTGACTCCTGTATCTTCCCTCACTCTGTCTATATCTTTATTCTCATCATACTTTTCTACATTTTCTTCGACTGCTTTTGACAGTGATTGTAAATCACCAAACTTTAAATTGACTCTCTTTCTCTGTTTCTTAGGCCCGAAAGTTTTATCGAAGCCTTCTGTATCTAGCAAATGGACTCTAGCATTCTTTGCTTTCTCATTAAGTAGTGATATAGGCAAGTTTGTAGGTTTCATCACAACTTGATACGGGTTCTTGATTGCTGCTCCAAACTCTTCTTGAAATTTTTGTAGAGCGTTTTGCGAAATTACACGAGAATTGCCAAACCATTTTTGGTTAGGTTCCACGCGAGCTCGTGTACCTGAAGGCAACCAACCTTGGAAAGGAGCAGGACTCAAAATTTTTCCAGTTTTATCTCTTTTGGCTTTAAAATTCCGGTACATCTGCAACCTCTTGATCGTTCCTTTTGTTCTGGGGTTCCCAACAGCTTTCAAACCTTCCGTCGGTCTATCTGGGTTCATAGAGTGCCCAGATTTGTTAAAGCCTTGTTTCCGGGGAGCCCCCGGGGCTGATCTTACTTTGCCCATTATTACTGATTATATATACACTATTTTTACTAATTATTTAACTTTTGCACTAAAATCTCACGCGGTCAACAATAACGCAGTAGAGGTTAGATTTTGTTTTTGACATTTACAACCCCAGCCCAAGACATATGACCGATTGTATGCTAACTTCAGGTTAATCATACCTCTAACAAAGATCGAAAATATTTTCAAACTTACCTTATAGCCGCTAAATTAACTATTAATCTTATCAATTAACTCACAAATGTTTTCAAGCTATGATTATTATATAGAATTAAAACTGCTAATCGTTAAAATTATTAAAATAATATTCCGCTTAATCAGTACAGTCAGGTTATTTCCAGCTAACTTCACGTCTTTCAAAATGTCAATCAATGAAAACAATTTTACCAAAGATACTATAACTTAGCATAGAGCGCCTTATACAAGTGGTAAAACGTGACTTCAATATCTCTACACGGTTCAAAGTCGGGTCTTTCAAACAAAATTACATAAACACTCATTTTTTTAAGGTTCAACCTAGCGTCTAAAGGTTCAGGCACGCCTTGTATTGGATTGAAATAACAATACGATCGATACGATTTGAATTTGAATTCATTCTACGTAGTGGTGATGGAAAATTCCATTACATGCTTAATCTTATAAGTAATAAATCAATGTAACTGTCAATGTCATGTATTGTTTGTGTGTCACTCACTGTCAGTCTGGAGTGAGCTGTCAGCTGTCAGATAAAATGATAAAATTGGGTTTGGGTTCAATTTTTGTGTACGAATTGATTGTTCTGCGATTCATTACGTTATGTCGATAAAAGTGTAATGACGGTTTTACTATATAACAGTACTTTTAAATCGAAATAATGGTTTCTTTACATACGTTTATTCCTTTCGTTGCCTTGCCAAGGAGATGTTAGAAGTACAAATCCATTTTTACGAAGTGAACAAAAAGTTGTCAAGGAATTAGCATTCAATGAGTGTTATTCAAATTGTATGTACGATAAAACTACCCCGATGCAAATGAGCTTGAAAATACGAAAGGCAACATGTATGACATGTTGTCTGAGTTTCGAGTATCAGAATTTGATTCGTTCGTTGACATACTGCGACTAACATCGGTAGATCCATTGGACACTTTCGGCGAGATGTGGTACCCAGTGTTTTTGTGGTCGTTATGTTCTTCGGTGTTTGTGCATACTTGTGCCGCGCTCGTCGCCTTCGCAACGTTAAGGAAGCACAAATATGGCAAGTTCTTTCCCGTGCTACTAATCGTGATGGGCGTAGTGAATCCAGTGACTTCAGGCGTAGCTAGCAGTGCCGCGGTTGCGTTTATTTACCGGGCTGCCAACTTGAAGATGATGCCCATTCATGCTATGATATGGGGCATCGGACAGACAGTGCTTGGTGCTGGTATTGGGTTTACTAGAATTTTAGCCACTTTGTAATGTATGGTAGATACTGCAGTTACAACCAGCTCTTTCATTATGGGTCAGATGAATTGAAAGTCAATTATCTTAATTATAGTAGATGAATAAATAAGATAGGGTGCTGAATTCCAATGCATGATTTCCACATGTACTTTGTACAAATACTCATATTAAAATTGTTTGGTATACCTACTTATTGTAAATACTGTAGATCTTATTGTATTATATGTTTTGCATACTTTTTTATATAACTGTCATAAAATAATAAACATGTATACCCTTTGCCTTCAACTAGTCCATTCCTCAAAAATGTTGAGGGGTTTGAAGTATTGGAAAATAAATTATAGATATAAAAACAATAGTTTATATGGTACATTGTGATGCTGTGGCCTATAAGTGGTTGGAATTAAACTTGTTACAAAGATTGTAAAAAATATGTATGTTATTGGTATGGGTGGTGTATTAAATAAATAAATACTGCACATAATGTGGTATTCATTCCTATAAATTTAAATAAAACTATGCAATATTATGTAGGTTAGATTGCTATGTTCATTGTGGACTTAATAGAACCCACCGTTAATATGTCAAACTGATTAGTTAATTTCATATAAGAATTTGTATCTGGAATCGATAGAAAAAACTGTCAAACATGAATATCAAGGTATTAACAATATTGCACAAGATGACATGTTTTAAAAAAATAGAGAGATGTTTTGTACTTACATTACAATGTATAATGAATAAGTCTGTGAGCAGTCAGTACAAGGCCTTGTTATTAGTTATAACAGCTCAGGGACTGTAGAGGTACCTTAGTATTGAGAATGTAGTTCTTTACAATTTATGTTATTCACACATTATTAGTAACAATATAGTGAACCATCAATTTACTATGTACTTGGTCTGCTATATTGTTGCTACTCCTACCCCTTGTATAGTACCTATTTTATTTATTTTGGTAATCAAATACTGTAAATAATGAAGCTAGTGTCTTTGTTGTACCTACGCAATATGTATACCTATGGAGTTAATTAAAAAAGTTTATATAAACAATACAATTTAGTATATTTATTTAAAACTAATAAATTACTTAATTTTTTTAAATAAACATTTTTATTTCATTTTCTAATATGAAAGAATGTTAAAGTATTTAAATTACATAACTTCAAGTCACAAGAACTAAGTATGTACATGATAAGAACAATAACTATTTCATACAAAACAATTTTAACCCTGTAAAGTGCTTCACATGCAACATTTAATGATATACATTAATCAATTAGGTAATTAATTTAAAGAAATTAAATAGTTCCACTATGAGAATACTTAGAGAATCTCTTGTGAACCTCATGAAATCGCAAACTGTCATCATCCTCTTCATGACTCACTTCATGTATTGTCTCTTCTAACATCAATGGCAGCTCAAGTTCTCTTGTCATTGTAGCCTGTAATGAAACAATTAAAAATTAATTAAAAAGGAAAATCATTCATTTGCTACTTCATAAGAGTTCAAAATTCAATAGTGAACACTAACCTCATGAATGTCTGCTTCTTTTCTACTCAATTTATTAACTTGATCTTGCAAACTCTTAGTTTCAGAAGTTGCATCTTGTAATGCCAATTTTAGCTCCACAATTTCCTGTCTTGCATTTGAAAGCAGTCTTTCTGTTGTCATCAAATTTTCTTTCATTTCTTCTTTCTCCACTTCTAACTTAGCTTTAGAATTAGACAAAGATTTAATTCTATTTTCATAAAGTTTTAATTCTGAGTCAGTTTCACCAGCACATCTACTGTTACTTGCATTTTCTGTTTGTAAGTTATTACACATTTGTTTTAAATATGTCAAATTCTGTTCCAGTATAATCTTTTCTTCTGCCATAAGTTTTATTTCATTCTCCAATGAACTAATTTTGCAAGTCATAGCAGAAACTCGAGCTGACTGATTTTCTATAATACTCTCTTTGTCCATCAACTTTGCTTCCAAACTTTGGATTTTACTAATGTAACTTTGTAATTGTTGAGATTTTGAAGCAGACTCACTTTCCAAGGAGTGATTGGTATTCTCCAATATATTTGCTTCTACAGAAAGACTAGCAAACTGTTCCAACATATCAGATCTCTCTGCTTCTTTCTGAGATAACATTTCCTCAATTCTTCTTACTTCAGCAACATAATGCTGTAGCTGCTGTTTCAAACTATCCACTTCTTTTCTAGATTTGTCATACTCAATCCTGGTTAGTCTAAGAGTTCCATTTGTATCAGCCAAACTGTTTTGCAAATGCTTATTTTCAATTACAGAAGAATCAAGTTGTTGTGTTAGTCTCAATATTTCACCATTTAAAAATGCAATTTGGGATTCATAGTCTGATAGTTTATGTTCTGATACTTTGTTTACATTTAATTTTCTTTTCAGTTCAGCTATTTCATTTTCTAATTTGTTGACTTCATATGATTGTGACTTTAACTTCTGCTCCAGAACACTTACAGTTTCTGTTTTATGGTCTAGTTCTATTACTAATTTATCGCGCTCCTGATCAACTTTCCTTATATTGTCAATTAAATTAGATTTATCACTTTTCAAAGATAGTATTTCTGATTGTAAATCATTGCATCTCTTCTCTAAAGCATCAATAGTATCTTTTGAGAGACATAGTTTCTTCTGAGTGGATAATAGTTCATTCTGCACTTCACTGCTACTTCTTTCTGTCTCTAGTTGTATATTTTTTATCTGGTTTGCCAATGTTTTTTCTTTTATTACATCTGACTGCATCCTTTTTATTTGTTCTCTCAAGAAATTACATTCTTCTTTCAAATGATCAACTGAAGCTTTTCCGTTTCTATGTGTCATTTTATAAGATACATTTTCTTCTTGCAATTGCTCCATTTCTCTTTGTTTGAATGCTAAGTCACCTTTTAATTTCTCAACTGTCTCCATAGCTTCTTTATACCTTAGTTTATACTCTTGTTTGTCTTTGTTTACTATTTGAATTTCATATGTTAATTCATCCACTTTTGCCTTTAATTTTTGAATATCTGATCTGCCATAATCACCCCTTTCATTGAGTTTAGCAGATTGCAAACTTCTACATTGACTTAATTGCTGACTCAATGAAATGTTTTCCTTGGATAATTCAGTATTCTCAGCATTCAGTTGACTAATAACATCTTTATAGTTTTGCCTATTACCTTCACCTGATTTGTGCATTTTACTTTTTAAATCTTCATTCTCTTTTTTTAGCATTAGCATCTTCTGATCACTTTCACAAAGTCTGTTTTGCAGATCTCTAACATAAGAACTATCATTGAATGAGTTAAATCTAAGACTTTCTTTGTCTTTACATTTTCCTAAATGTTTATTAAACAAACTCATAGTTTCAGAAAGTTTATCTTGAATGTCTATCATATGTTTTTCATACTTTTTTCTATCATTATCCAGTATAACCAATAGTTCTTCTTTTGATGGACACTTCTTGTCTTTTGACCTATATTCAATATTTTCTGAGCTAGCAGTTTTACTTATATGAGACAAAGTTATTATTTTTTCTTGCAAGCTCTTATTCAATTCCACTAAGTCTGTTATTTCCCTCTGTAAAGCTTCCTTTTCTTTTATTGTTCCACTGAGTAACTTCTGAATTTTTTGGGTCCCTGAAGAGCTTCCTCTTAACATTTGCTGGGACATTTCTTTCTCCAACTCCATGTTTTTTAAGGTCAATCCTTCTATTCTGGTTTGCAAAAAGTTAACTTCATTCATCATGGCTGCCAACCTTTTATTGCAGTCATCTTCAACTTTGAGGGCTAATGTATCTACTTTTTGTAGCTCATCTTGCAATGCCTTGTTCTTATCAGCTAGTGACAGTGCTCGTAGCATTGCCTCATGTTGCTTTTCTAGTCCAATTTCAATTTCCTTTTTCAATAACTCATTTGATGTTTCCATTTCACGTATTTCTTTGAATAAATCTTGCATTTTTCCATCTGAATTTAAATGACAGCAATCTTTGTTGACAGCAGATAAAGAGCGGCCTCCTTCTAGCAAAATATTCAACCTTACAATTTCATGATCTCTGTTTTCCACTTGATTTTTTAATAAAAATACTTCATCATTGTAGGCCTCATTCTTTTCTTCTAGTAGCTGAATCTTTTGGTTTAATTCCATCACATCTTTATCCAGGTCCCAGGGTTTCTTATCACTACAGATACACACTTTAGAAGTCTGGGTGTCACCCCCGTCTCTCCTTTTGCTCTTGTTCCTAGAGCTCAATGTATCAGCACACAAACCTCTGAGACTAAGATCTCTAACATCATGCTGTAATTTACTTACAATGACTTCCTTTTTAGCAAGTTCTTCGGACAACATTTTTATCTTTCTCTTACCTTCTTTTGACAGGCGCAGATTTTCTTCTTTTAATTTTAAAACTTCTCTATGAAGCTGATTGTTTTCTTGAATAAGCTTAGCATTATCACACTTGTATGGTTCAGCTTCTAACATTAGTGAATCACGCTGCATCAAAGCTTCCTTTGACAAATCCATGTAGTGTTGAAGACTTCGGGTGGTTTGTAGCAAATCTGCAAGAATACATTCTACCAAAGGCACTGCGTCGACTGGTAACGAATTGCTGTAACCCAAATCTTCGAGTTTCCGTTTCAAGTTGAAATACGCTTCACCCATATTGTATTCTTTCTTATTTATTATACAAATAATTTGTAAATAATCTAATTTTAGGTTCAGTTATTTTTATTTAGTTTACAATTCAGAAGTTTTCATTTTTTGTAAATTTTGTTTTGATTTCTTCAAACAATCCAAACCAAACAGTCAACGACACTGAATTTGACAGTGACAATCACAGAGCATAGACAATTGTTTTTTTAATTTGGGATATCGTATAGAATCGGATCGGCCATCGTATCTTTTGTATCTCTTTGTAAGATCCATCCATATTGGATTTATCACCTTGTTTAAATGTCATTTTGCCAGTTTACATATAAGCCAGAGCCCCGATTACGGTAACTTTTAACGTCAACAATCCAGACACGCTTCTCGATTCTGCGATACGATTGGTCGTTCAACAGCGTATGTCAGCTGTTTTGACCAATCGTATCTCAGAATCGAGAAGCGTGTCTGGATTGTTGACGTTAAAAGTTACCGTAATCGGGGCTCTGTATGTGTTTTGCTATACACAATCTTCAAAAAAACAATATTGCCTACAAAAATGTTAATATGTTTTTGTTGATTGTATGTATAGGGAAAAACACGTTATAAAAATTTGGTGTTAGAAAGACAGCACATCAAGTTAGTAGACACATTGTCGTGTTCGGACGCCTAGAGATGCCTCCATCTACGTGTATAGGTCAAAGTCATTAATTGATTTACTGGCAACATTTGCCCAAATGTCAAAAAACGTATGACTAGTGGTGTCAAAATCAATCATCAATCAATCAATCAGTCGATTGACGATTGTGTACGAAAATTATTTACAAAATAAAAAAAATCGCTCTATTCTAAAGCAAAAGCTAATCTTTTTAACAATAATGAAAGTGTAGTCCTCTCTGATCTGAAATGTGTTAATGTGTTGCATTTATCAACAATGAATCCTTATAAGGATGTCGAAGAAAGTTCCTTCTCAACTTCTCCTCACCTAACTTACGAGGACATTGCGACGAAGCTCCTAAAAGATCACTTCTTCTTATCGGCTTTGGAGCTGCATACTGAGCTAGTTGAAAGTGGCAAGGAGCTGCCACAGTTACGAGAGTTCTTTTCAAATCCTGGGAATTTTGAGCAACATGTTTCTCGTGCTTCCGAGTTTGGATCAATGCGTACGTAAAATTTATTTATTCTTAGCTCATATTTAATGTATAAAGACCTTAAACTATCGATGGATTGAGACAGTAATAATGATCATTCTTATAATGCTATTATAATCTAGACCGGACACCAAGTCAGGCTACCTTGGACTCCTTGGACACTGCACGCTACTCTGAAGACGGAGGGGGCGATCGAGGTGGTAGTGGAGGTGACTTGGCAGTGCTGGAGTTTGAATTAAGGAAGGCTCGTGAAACCATCAACTCACTAAGGGCTAATCTGACGCAGTTTGCTGGTAAGCTCATTGCTTAGTGTAATAATTTATAATAATGTTCAGCTCAATATAGAGATCTAGGTATTTGAGTACATAGTCTACTATTTTTTTTTTTAATTAAACAACTTTAACTTGAAATGCCTAAGGCGGGACTACTAATCTACTATGGGGATACTTAAGTCTAAATAAGGAAAAGCCAGCCCAAAGCTGTTTGTGTTGTTTTCAATATTACAAATTAATATTTACACAGTTTGTAAAGTAATCTTGACTTAATTTTTTCAGACGGAGAGTCCACTTTAGATAAAACAGCTAAAGATAAATTTAATCAAAGATCATTGAAGCCACATGAAAAAAGAGCCTTGAACTTCCTTATCAATGAGTATCTTTTACTTCAAGATTACAAACTCACATCCATCACATTTTCTGATGAAAATCCTGATCAGGTATGTTAAAAATGCTATGATACATTTATGTGTTCCTAAATTATTAATGTTCAAATTAAGAATATAGTTTTAGTCATCACCTTTTAATATTTTGATATGTTTAAGGAATTTGAAGATTGGGACGATGTTGGCTTAAACATGCCCAGACCAGCCGGCCTGGTGTCTCTGTTCTGGGGCAACACCGCTTTGAACATGCCCAAAGTGGATGCCAGTACTCAAGTGGACATTCAAGTAATGGATATTGACAGCCAAACTGACATTGAAGAAGGGAATGTGTGTGTGAGCTGCCAGACTTCATTGGATGTTGATACTGATTGGAATCATGAGGTGGGCTGACTTATTCTAAATTTGTACAATCAACAGCATATTTTTGTTGCAAAATAACTCCTATTTTAAATACATAAGATGCCACAATATTTCGCTTGATGTGCTACTGTCTGTACAGTGAAATAAATCCTTAACTATACAAATATTGGTATTTACAATCCAAAATTCATTTGTTACAGCTATTAATCCAAGCAGAAGAGATAGAGCTACTGAAGCAGAAAATCATAGCATTGGAAACTGAAAAGCTGAACTTTCAGAAGTTGTATGATGCTGCCATTGTCAGCTTAAACTCCCTTACAAGCCCTACATCAGAGAACAAGGGGTTAGACTTGCAAATTTCCGATGAAAAGCTGTTGTCAGTACAAAAAGCAGATGGGAGGTTGGAGCAGCCGTTAGATAATAGACCGTTGCCTTGCACAGCTTCTGAGAACCATTATGGTAGTGGTCATTCAACGCACAGTGTCACTCCGGAACAGTTTGAGATGATTGATAGCGAGAAAAATAGTGTTGTGTAAGTAAAAACTTATTTTTATAAGTATGCTGAATTGCTGAGTTCTTAGTGAGATCACCAAATCTAGTACAGAATTATCCAACTTGTTCTAAATTCAAGTTATTTATAACATACCATCAGGTTTTTTGAAGTGCTTTTTGTTAAGGCTTTATAATATTACATAGCATAGGTTATACTCTAATGCAAATTCATGATTATTATTACACCATGGACAATGAACTGATTAGCATAATCAAATTCCTGTCTGTTGAAGGTGGTGTGCATATAAATGTACTTATTTATTGCTCATAGAGTAAGTAGGTAGGTAGTAGATAAGTGTTAGGTAACTAAATTTTAGTTTAGTTTGGGACTAGAGGTGCAGTGTAAAATGTCCAAGGATATATTCTTCTTCTTTTTGCTTGATGGCGATGAACTTGCGTTTTTTCTCCACTGAAGGCACACTGTTCTACCAATAGCATGTGCGCAGCTTTTACACCAATTACTAGCTTTTGCCCGCGGCTTCACCAGCATGAAATTTCGTTTGTCACAGATCGTCATAAATTATAGCCTATATGTTATTTTGGGTTATAAACAATAATACTGAAAAGTTTCATCGAAATCCGTTCAGTAGTTTTGCGTGAAAGAGTAACAAACATCCAGACATCCAAACTTTCGCATTTATAATATTAGTAGGATTATCATTTACTCCATCGACTTTCTTCCAGAAGAAAAGAGGGTTCGAACACCAGCTCCTTCGACCCGGTGCAAATGGACAGCGTGCGTGACTCGCCGCTGCGGCGCGGCAGCGTGACTACCCTCGACGAGACCCTCAGCATCAATGATGCGGGCGAGTGGACCCGCGTGCAGTACGAGTATGGCGAGAACACTTGCAAGGAGATGTGGATAGATAGGTAAGTAGTGATATACGCCCGTATTCACAAACATTACTATGAGGTCTCACAGTGCGCACAGGGTGACACATGAACCAGTCACAAAGTTTAGTTTGTTTAACGCTGTGCGTTCGATTTGCTGCTTCACTAAGCAAGCATCGTTTGTGAATACGCTCGTAAGGATATCTTTTGATTTTTGATTTGATGATAATGAATGTTGAATATAATAATCCAGGAATAAATATTTATTATTTTCTGTAATTTCTAAAGTAGCCCTAAATTAAATATGCATATTTTACGAATGGGCTCACTACAATAGTCGAGCGGCGGTGGGTTTCGAACCTGCGTTCCTTGCATGTTGAGTCGGCCAGTCCGACCCCATTCACCATTCGACTATCGTGGCTTCAGTTTCGATATTATTTATGGAAACAATCTATATGCTCTAGCTGGTTAAATCGAGTTTTGAGATTAATTACGTAAGGTAATGCTTGAATTATTTTTTACAGTGGTCTACCAAACAACTTGAAGGTGTCGATTCTGAACTGGTGCTGTGAGACGCTCAGCTTGAACGAACCACTAGCCAACGATTTGCTCGCGGAACTTGTGACAAGCGACAAACCAATCACGCTGCCTGGTCTTCTCACTTTAGTAGCTGATACATTGCCTCGCGTGAGTATTTCATTCAGTGAAATAAGACTTTGATAGTAACATTATCATTTTATTACAGTTTATCTGTTATAATGTACACTAATTAACGGGTATACGTCATATACGTAGCATGTACACGTGATATTTGCGTACATAATATGCGCGCTTATGTAAATAATATTGCGTTTCATCTGTTTTCTATGCCTAAATAAATAATGGCGAATCGAGAAATAATTTTAAATATGGCTTGTAGTATTCTAAAACTGATTATTATTAAACAGGTTACTGATTTATTAAATCAACGCAATAAAACGGTTCTTAAAAAGTTAAATAAGAAAAATAATGAATGATTATTACATCATCCACGAAGACGCGCACGCGCGACAAAGACACGCATCCCGTGTCTTTGTCGATGGCATCTAATTCTTAATTTTCTTAAAATCGAACTCCATTCCCCAGATAATGCCCCACACTCTAGTAGCGCGGCGATGTGAGGCGGCGGCGCTATTAGCCGCGGGCGCGGCGCTATTACCGCCAGGAGATCAAAGGCGCGCGCGCGTTCTACATACTCTGCTCACGCTCGTGAAAAAACCTGAACCAACGGACACCAGGGCAATATGCGAGGGTGAGTGGACACTTGACTAAGTGTAATGCCCCACACGCTATTAGCGCGGCGCTTTTAGCGTCCGGCGCCGCGCTATTACCACCGGGGGACCAGAGGTGCGCGCGCGTTCTACATACTCTGCTCACGCTCGTGAAAAAACCTGAACCAACGGACACCAGGGCTATATGCGAGGGTGAGTGGACACTTGACGTGTAATGCCCCACACGCTAGTAGCGCGGTGATGTGAAGCAGCGGCGCTATTAGCCGCGGGAGCGGCGCTATTACCGCCAGTAGACCAGCGGCGCTCGCGCGTATTACACACGCTTCTCACGCTGGTTAAGAAGCCTGAGCCAGCGGACACCAGGGCTATATGCGAGGGTGAGTGGACACTTGACTTAGTGTAATGCCCCACACGCTATTAGCGCGGCGCTGTTAGCGACCGGTGCGGCGTTATTACCACCGGGGGACCAGAGGCGCGCACGCGTTCTACATACTCTTCTCACACTCGTGAAGAAGCCTGAACCGGCGGACACCAGGGCTATATGCGAGGGTGAGTGGACACGTCTTGACTTAGTGTAATGCCCCACACGCTATAAGCGCGGCACTGTTAGCGGCCGGTGCGTCGTTATTACCGCCAGGAGACCAGCGGCGCGCGCGCGTATTACACACTCTACTCACGCTGGTCAAAAAGCCCGAGCCAGCGGATACCAGGGCTATATGCGAGGGTGAGTGGACACTTGACTTAGTGTAATGCCCCACACGCTATTAGCACGGCGCTTTTAGCGTCCGGCGCCGCGCTATTACCACCGGGGGACCATAGGCGCGCGCGCGTTCTACATACTCTGCTCACGCTCGTGAAAAAACCTGAACCAGCGGACACCAGGGCTATATGCGAGGGTGAGTGGACACTTGACTAAGTGTAATGCCCCACACGCTATAAGCGCGGCACTGTTAGCGGCCGGTGCGGCGTTATTACCGCCAGAAGATCAGTGGCGCGCGCGCGTATTACACACTCTTCTCACGCTGGTTAAGAAGCCTGAGCCAGCGGACACCAGGGCTATATGCGAGGGTGAGTGGACACTTGACTTAGTGTAATGCCCCACACGCTATTAGCGCGGCGCTGTTAGCGTCCGGCGCCGCGCTATTACCGCCAGGAGATTAGCGGCGCGCGCGCGTTCTACATACTCTGCTCACGCTCGTGAAGAAACCTGAGCCGGCAGATACCAGGGCTATATGCGAGGGTGAGTGGACACTTGACTTAGTGTAATGCCCCACACGCTATTAGCGCGGCGCTGTTAGCGTCCGGCGCCGCGCTATTACCGCCAGGAGATTAGCGGCGCGCGCGCGTTCTACATACTCTGCTCACGCTGGTCAAAAAGCCCCTGCCGGCCGACACCAGAGCTATATGCGAAGGTTAGTGGATAGTGTTATATTTTTCACTTCCCTTAGGTTTGGATTGACTCAAAAATTCGGGGTTACAATCATTAGAATTATTATATCCATGTGGGTTTATAACGGGGGGGCCGCGGTGGGACGCCCCTAGTCCCTCTCCAGTGTCATGGCATGTCAGGCACAGGCCCCCCTGAAAATAAAGCCTAGATACGCCAATGATTATATCAAGATTAAAGTGTCAACATTACTGCACAGAATAATAATAAGTACTATTACGGTGACAGTAACGCCTACCTATTGTGTAAAGATGCTTAGACATTAAAAGCATGTTGTCATCATATTTATTGTAAGACCTTACAATTTATGCTTCTTTTCAATTGTAGCCACGTGTCTGATCGTGAAGTGGGGCGGCAGCGGCGAAGTGCTATCCTCCATAGCGGAGCTACTCGCATCAAGATCCACTGAAAGGCGGGTGCTAGCCAGCCAAATATGCGTGGCCATAGCGCCCTACGTACCCATAGAGTTATGCACGTCTCTTTTACTTAGCCTAGTAATGCTCATGTGCGAATCAAACGAACCAGACATAAGGGGACTGGGCTTGAAATCCGCCTGCCTCATCTGTCCTGTGGCGGAACATAAGTACGGACAACTAGAGAATCTCATGTTCAATTTCCTGAAAGATCCCTTGGAGAGGAATGTTAAGGACACAGTCAATATCTTCGTTCCAGTTCTGGCGAGGAGCGCTTTGATTTTAGGTATGGTTTTTAGATTTATTTTATAGAAATGTGTTGCCTGATATTATACTTTATAGAATAGAATGTTCAATAAACGTTTTATTTTCAGGAAAATTCTCCGGGGAACTTTGTAGTCGTATAATAACGAATTTAGTCAAATCGAGTTCCGACAATGAGTGGAAAAATGTTATTTTATATTTGGATGTTATGCGCGCGTTAGTGTTAGCCAAGTTGGCCTATGTGGTGAATGTACAAATAGTTAGGGAATATACTGTGAACAACTGTGATATGCAACCGATTAATTTACAAGAAGTGCCGCTAGAGGGCGACCAGGAATTCTTCATAGATCTGCAGTGCTACGTCACGGAGAGTGACCCGAAGGCTTTGTTGGTAGCCATGAATAGTTTAATTAAGGAAAAACCTGAAGTGAGATGGAACGAATTGGAATGGTGCATAGGACTGTAAGTAGATTCAAAAATTCAAAATTCAAAGATTTTACACAGGAATTACACTCAGGGCCGGATTTAGGGGAGGGCAACCGAGACAACAACCCCGGGGCCTCCACAAAAAGAGGCCCCAACAACAGAAGCTTTGGAAAAAAATCTGAAAAATGTGAAAGAAAAGTTTTTTCTTTACATTATTTATTTGGAAAATAATTTGGGGCCAGTGGTCCTCCACTCCTTTGTTGCACCGAAGCCTCTCGACCTCTAAATCCGGCCCTGATTACACTTGTTTATGTGTACCTACTCAATTTTTGAATGGTCCATCACTATTTTTTTCTTGTTTCAGAGTAAAACAAATTATAGAAGTGGGTATAAGTAGTAAGGCATTAAATCATCCAACGATTTACGAATCACTATTATCTTTATTTCTCAGTTATGTAGACCATTTCGGCGTGAACTTTACTGCTTACGTACTAAAGCCTATTTTCACCAATATCGTGGCAGATTTGGAAAACAAATTGGAAAAACTGCACAGTGTCAATATAGATAGCACGATTGTTGTAGGCGTGTACTTAATTGCAATTTTGCCGGCACTTGAGGATAAAAGTGGAGAATTTCTGCAGAAGTAAGTGTAATTCTTTCCTTAACTTCATTTTAAGAATAAGAATACTTTATTCAGCATAGAAAAATAAAATAAAAATACAGTACATATAACATTAAACTACAAGCTATGCTGAAGAGGCGTCCGCTCAGCTATATTCGCGACATAACAAGCGCCATGTCGAGAAGCTGGTTTTCAGCGGGAACCAACACGATGAAGATTGCGGATTGCGCGCCCTCTTGACCGGGACCATATTGAGGCTACCAGTCAAGAAGGCGCGCAACAGGGGGCGTTATGGACGGTGATCACAAAAAAGAGAGAGAAAAAAAAGAAAACAATATTAACACAAAACTAAACAGAATCAAAAACCAAAAACTAAACT
Organism: Ostrinia furnacalis; assembly: GCF_004193835.3. Taxonomy (NCBI): domain Eukaryota; kingdom Metazoa; phylum Arthropoda; class Insecta; order Lepidoptera; family Crambidae; genus Ostrinia; species Ostrinia furnacalis. Next base: position 158,322 of record NW_021133983.1, read on the forward strand.
AACTAAAAACTGTACTATTTTAGATATTTTACTTTCATTTAATTTGGAGTTATTAATCATATTTTTTTTTATTGCAGGTGGATAATGTACAGTAGCATAAGAGGACTTCCCATCAAAATATTCGCAATACCCATGAAGTGGGTGTCGAAACATCGACCGGATACACTCGACTTTTATTTACAACATCTCAGAGAATGTAAGTTTGTCAACTAAACATCTGAATGAGGGTTTTCGCGATTGAAAAATCCGCCAGATGGCAATACGTAGACGCGAGGTCCAAATGCTGCGTGATTGGTGGATTTTGACATATCTGTCAATGTCACGTCAAAAATAACCAATCATGCAGCATTTGAACCTCGTGTCTACGTATTGCCATCTGGCGGATTTTTCAATCGCAAAAACCCTCATTGATGAAAAACCTAAAAGAAACCTAACACTATAATATTCGATAACAAACAGCAACACCCCACCTTGCATGTCATCGAAATTGCATTCTTCTTTATTTGCGCCCATTATGCTACAATTTGGATATTTTTCGATAAATCCATCGGGACATTTGTAGCTCCGATATAGACGGGACAATGCCGATTTTTAGGGGTTCTGAGCGACCAAATCCACCGAACGGTGTCTTAAATAATAGTGACAACTTATTCAATATCTTTATTGACATGCAAGTTTCCATCCACAGTTTCTGCCAGTAGCTGCGAAAGCTCCAGCGGTAGTACCGTCAGAGTATACATAGCAAACCTCCTGTCCGAGCTTCTAAACCTAGCAGAGGTGCGCGAGACTTGCATCGAGCGACAACTTCTTCCTGCTGTCATGGCGTTATTACATGACGACGATGTGTAAGTAAACAGCACTAGAGTCGCGTCTGCGCGGCGCCAACGCAACGTGTTGACTCTGCGCGGGCGCTGATAAGATGACGAAGCTTGAAAGGCGTTAGTGTGTCCCTACACTAAACCACTGTTTTATTCAACTCTATCTCGCACATACAAATTACAATTACATAGGATGCCACAGTGTTTAGCTTCACGTATATCCGTCACTGGCTCAGAGATACAATCGTTAGTGATATTTCTGCAGCAGTGGAATGATGTTTAATTTCTGCGTCAGTAGATACACCTTTTGTCAAACTGAAATGGATTGTGATACACGCTAAGTTACACAATTATAAAACCAAACTACGATTTCTTACCATCTAAATCCTTACTTCAGCTCAGTCCGCGAAGCAGCAATGACGCTATGGGGCAGCGTGACGCTATGACGTGCGAGGTCCCTGCGGAAGACCTAATAACCGGCCCCCCTTAAGCTATTGTTTCTCACCGATAAACATGTTAAATTCAAATCTGAATGTTCTTGCTACAGCTCAGTGCGCGAAGCAGCAATGACTATGGGGCAGCGTCACGCGAGCGTGTATGACTCGCGGACTAGCGTGCGAGGCGCAGTGCTGGCCCCCCGCGTAAACTCTTATAGCCGGCCCGTCAAGCCACTATTTCCCACAATAAAAACGTAACTGTCACCTACAGCTACAACACCTTTTCTCACTATCAAAAACTTGACTTCAGCTCAGTGCGCGAAGCAGCAATGACGCTATGGGGCAGCGTGACACGAGCGTGCATGACTCGCGGACTAGCGTGCGAGGCGCAGTGCTGGCCCCCCGCAGAGACCCTTATAGCCGGCCCCTTTAAGCCACCATTTTTCGCCATTATAAATTTTACTACAGCTCAGTCCGCGAAGAAGCAATGACGCTATGGGGCAGTGTGACGCTATGACGAACGAGGCGCAGTGCTGGCCCCCGCGGAAGCCCCTCGAGCCATTATTTTTCACCGATAAACTCGTTAAATTCAAATTGGAACGTTTTTTACTGCAGCTCAGTGCGCGAAGCAGCAATGACGCTATGGGGCAGCGTGACGCGGGCGTGCATGACGCGAGGTCTAGCTTGTGAGGCGCAGTGCTGGCCCACCGCGTAAACTCTTATAGCTGGCCCTTAAACCCGCCATTTTCCACAATTAAAACATGACTGTTACTACAGCTACGACACCTTTTCTCACCATCAAAAACTTTACTGCAGCTCAGTGCGCGAAGCAGCAATGACGTTATGGGGCAGCGTGACGCGAGCGTGCATGACTCGCGGACTAGCGTGCGAGGCGCAGTGCTGGCCCACCGCGTAAACTCTTATAGCCGGCCCTTCAAGCCGCCATTCTCACAATTAAAGCGTAACTGTTACTACAGCTAAGACACCTTTTCTCACCATCAAAAACTTTACTGCAGCTCAGTGCGCGAAGCAGCAATGACGCTATGTGGCAGCGTGACGCTATGACGTGCGAGGTGCAATCCTGGCCCCCGCGGAATACTTAATAGGACCGCCCGTTAAGCCATTATTTTTCACCAATAAACTCGTTAAATTCAAATTGGAACGTTTTTTTACTACAGCTCAGTGCGCGAAACAGCGATGACGCTACGGGGTAGCATGACGCGGGCGCGTATGACGCGCAAGCTAGCTAGCTTGCGAGGCGCAGTGCTGGCCCCCCGCGTAGACCCTAATAGCTGGCCCTTCAAGCCGCCATTTCTCACAATTAAAAACGTAACTGTTACCTACAGCTACGACACCTTTTTTCACTATCAAAAACTTCGCTTCAGCTCTGTCCGCGAAGCAGCGATGACGCTATGGGGCAGCGTGACACGAGCGTGCATGACTCGCGGACAAGCGTGCGAGGCGCAGTGCTGGTCCCCCGCGTAAACCCTTATAGCCGGCCCCTTAAGCCACTATTTCTCATCATTATAAACTTTACTACAGCTCAGTCCGCGAAGCAGCAATGACGCTATGGGGCAGCGTGATGCTATGACGTGCGAGGCGCAGTGCTAGCCCCTGCGGAATACCTAATAGGGCCGCCCCTCAAGCCATTATTTTTCACCGATAAAGTCGTTAAATTCAAATTGGAACGTTTTTTACTACAGCTCAGTCCGCGAAGCAGCGATGACGCTATGGGGCAGCGTGACGCGGGCGTGCATGACTCGCGGACTAGCGTGCGAGGCGCAGTGCTGGCCCCCCGCCGAGGACCTCATAGCTGGCCCCAAGACCCTTAGCAGCAAGGAGATAGTCAGGGCTGCTGAGTCGTTGGCCCTGCTCGTCCTGCCGACGCCGGATAACCATGCTGTGTCGGAGAAAGGTTAGTCTGGATTTTTAATATTCATTATAATGTAGTATTGACATGTTAACATAACTGTCGTAATGAGCTGGAACGCCTGAAACTGGCAAATTAAACTCACGGCTGTCATTGGTTTATGTTAAAACACTTGGTACGAATGACGCTGAATGTAAATAACACACACTGTTGCTACTATTTTGCTGATTAGAGATATCAAATCGGACGATCCACTGCGCTCCGTATGCGAGCGGCGCGTCTTTGGATCATGCACCCGACAGCTTCCACCCCCATCACTTAGATGGTTGGCAGTCCACAACAGTACGTTTCTCTAGAAACTTCCTGCCCCGTACAACCAAACTGTGGAATGGACTGTCGTCTGCGGTGTTTCCGGACGGATACGACCTGCAAGCTTTCAAGAGGAGAGCGTATCTTCACCTTAAAGCCCGGCAACGCACCTGTAACGCCCCTGGGTCTGCGGGTGTCTATGGGCGACGGTAAACACTTACCATCAGGTGATCCGTCTGCTCGTTTGCCTCCTGTCACATAAAAAAAATGCACCTAAGTGCCTTGTATGATCTTAGCGCAGTGGATCATCCGATGTAAACCTAGTCTTCTATCGGTATATTCACTCTATGTCTATCTAATCTAATCGTTTATTAATTTCAGCTGTATCTTTGCTGTGCGCGCTATGCCTGCGGCGGCCGCTGCCGGCAGAGGGCGCGGCGGCGCTGACGCCCGGCCTGCAGCTGGCCGCGCACCACTGCCGGCACCACCCCGCGCTACTGCCCGCGCTCAGGTAAACATGCAGTATGCTGGGTGACGTCACGTTGTGATACGAACGGCAGCGTGACGTCACGCGCCCGGCCTGCAGCTGGCCGCGCACCACTGCCGCCACCACCCCGCGCTACTGCCCGCGCTCAGGTAAACATGCAGTATGCTGGGTGACGTCACGTTGTGGTACGAACGGCAGCGTGACGTCACGCGCCCGGCCTGCAGCTGGCCGCGCACCACTGCCGCCACCACCCCGCGCTACTGCCCGCGCTCAGGTAAACATGCAGTATGCTGGGTGACGTCACGTTGTGGTACGAACGGCAGCGTGACGTCACGCGCCCGGCCTGCAGCTGGCCGCGCACCACTGCCGCCACCACCCCGCGCTGCTGCCTGCGCTCAGGTAAACATGCAGTATGCTGGGTGACGTCACGTTGTGCTACGAACGGCAGCGTGACGTCACGCGCCCGGCCTGCAGCTGGCCGCGCACCACTGCCGCCACCACCCCGCGCTGCTGCCCGCGCTCAGGTAAACATGCAGTATGCGGAGTGACGTCACGTTGTGCTACGAACGACAGCGTGACGTCACGCGCCCGGCCTGCAGCTGGCCGCGCACCACTGCCGCCACCACCCCGCGCTGCTGCCCGCGCTCAGGTAAACATGCGGTATGCGGAGTGACGTCACGTTGTGGTACGAACGGCAGCGTGACGTCACGAGCCGCGTCACGTTGTGGTACGAACAGCAACGTCACATCACGACCTGCCGGGCTAGGATGCGCGTCATAATATACTCTTATCGAGGTATGTATGGGAAAAATCCATAAAATGGCGTGACAACCGCTAAAGCTTATCGCGGCACGCATCCTAGGCCTACAGCTCTCAGGTACGGCATGCCATGCAAGTTGCAACATACATGGTACGTAACGTGGTGGTACTACGTACGTGGCAGCCCGCGTTATGTTCTGCGCACCGATACGGGAAGAAACAGCGTGACATCACATTCTACCTTCAGGTACGGTTTGAAGCTTGATGTCACCTTCCGCCATGCGAAAGTCTATGACGCCACATTCTGCCCTTAGATGAAGCGCAATTCTCTTGTCACTTTCCTCCTTACCACTCCACTGGCAAGAAAGGCAGTGTTACGTCGTTTTCCGCCCTTGGGTAAGCGTACAGCGTGACATCATGATCTGCCCTCAGATACGGCACGTGGCGTAGCGACATTTGCCCTGAGACTTTAATTAAAAATACACTGCCTTAACTCCCAAATTTTTCCCTTTACAGAAAGCTAGAAGAAAGCGTTCAGACACCGCCCTTGAGCCAGTACAAGCCAGCAATAGAAGCCTTACTGCACAATGTAGCGGGGCCTTCCCCCGCTGATACCCCCCGCGAGCCCCCTCCGCGCCCCGCATCCAACCTACAAGCTGCCCAGGAGGTCGGCCGTAGGGTCACGCAAATGTTCCAGCAATCCAAGAGCAATATGAACCTGCAGAATATATTTAAAAAGAAAACATAGATGAATATTGCAAGCAAAGGCATTGATGTTGTACATCCCAAGAAAGTAAGGTGAACATAATTTAAAAAAAAAAACAAGCAAAGGCATTGAAAGTATACAGCCTCAACATATGAAACAGGTGCGTGTAAAGCTTAATTTAAAAATAGATTAATATTTTTTGAACAAAGAAATGCATTGAGGGAACTGAGTCGAAAGACGAGATGATATAATCGCTATGTCGGCGCTCTCCCGTCGTACCCTTTTGTGTTTAGCTAGTGAAAGCAGCATGTGCTTACGTCACAATGCTGCGAATCAATGGTAAATAGACAAGAAAGTGAAAAATATGTCTTAATATATTTTTAGCCTATGTTTTTATGCTATAAAAAGCAGTGAATCTTATGAAACTAAGCGTCAGTAATTGAGATGTTGCGATACAGAAAAAAGTTAAGAAATAGCTAAATAATCATCCACAAACAACGCATATTTTAGTTTTTATTAAACTCTCGAATAGATCTGTAGAAACAATGTTCTATTAATGAATGAAATATGTATGTAAATATTTTTCAATTAATTGAAGTTAAAATACCTATTTATTTATTTCTGTTATTGAGTTGAGATCGTCCAAGGTTTATGTTTAAATAAATTGACATGATTTTAAATTATAAATAATTAAGTTGATTTAGTGAACATTCCTAACGTTTAAAACGTGTATAATTTGTACTTATTTAATATTAGTTTTAGATCAGTACAAAGTTAGTGCAATAACCATAGACATGTCCATTTTGACATGAACCTACAAAAAATAATAAAAAATATTTCATAACATTAAATAGATATTTTGAATTAAAGTAAGCAAGTTTGACGATATAAGCATGATGTTGATAGATTTTGAGTTAATTTGTTTTTATATCACTATTAGAAGTGCTTCCTATGTATTTAAATATCTATATTGCAATCTGTATAGGTGTACCAGAATCTCATGGCAAACAAAAATATTGGAAAAGTGTGTTTTTCATATGGCAATTGTCTATGGTTTAACTGTCACCTGTCAAAGAAAATTATGAAATCTGTCAGCCGCTGCAAAATTTTTGTAATCTCTTCTTGACTATTTGTTATTTTTCTGAAAAAGTCGAAAAAGTTCAAGCAAAGCATATTGTTTTCAATGTGAATTGTAAAATAAGGCATAATTCAAAGTCAATCTTTGATTCTAAAGCGCGTCGTCGAGTTGACAGTAAGTTGGACTGAAATGTTTTGATACATTTAGTTTATTACCCAACTGCGTCAGAAGGAGGGTTGGGTTTTTTTATATTATTCTTACTTAATAGCTGCTTTATCGGGGTTTTCAGGTATATCTCACAAATTGGTGCAGATGTTATGACCATGTAAAGAAAATTGAAAAAGATTTCATCAAAGCAAGATTGAATAATGAAGAAGTTTCCAATTTTTTTCTTTTAAATAAACTTGAAATAAATATAAGTAAAACTAATAATAATTGTAAAATAATCATGAAAATATCTCTACAAATAAATAAGTTACAGGGCCCTAAAGTTGCGCATAACTATTCACGCCATTTTGATCGGTGTATTCACGACAGTCATTCGGAGTACAAACAGTAAATCACCCCTGATCCAGCCAGTGCTGTTGACAGGTTATTTTTTTTAAATCTAGCAGTTTTTAATTTTTCAGCTAGGGTCACTCAAGATTCTTTCTTAGTAAAATTTTGTAACCTTTTTTTAAAATATCCCAGACCTGGCCATATACAAAAAGAACGGCACCGCCTATGTTTCAGTTCCACGCGAAAATATGTAGGTAATATAAATAATTTATTTCTCAGACATTTCTTGATCGATTTAAATAAAAACTTCACCGTCTTTTTAGTTTTGGTATATATTTTAATCCCATTCAGAGAAATATAGTGTTTTAACATCAGGAACTTCTCCATTGAAATGCTGGAAGAGCAATTTATTTACAGTACCTCTTTATCTTGATCATCTGTTTATTGAAAAACAAGAAATGCAAGTGGAGTTTTAAGAATCGTTTTCTAGTTCTGAATGAAGTGATAAGTTAGAAGTATGATGCATAATAAAATTAGTTACTTAAAGTAATATACGATTTATTCAATTTCCAAAACATTTACCTATGTTAAAAATCTGATGTCTAACAACATTCTTCATACACATACCTACCTAAAATGTATATTCGTACTTCATGTTCATTAATATTAAAGTAATAAAAGTAAAAAATTAAATAGTATCAAGATCGTTTATTCCAATTTCCCCAGTATTGCTCTCAACAAAGTTTATTTTCCCTATTTGCCATGAGATTCTGGTACACCTATAACTATTATGAAGAAGTTATGAAGTTATGATTTTTATATCAATTATTATTGATGTTGTAAAAAAGTATTAATGTTATTTAGTGTCTAATCCTATAATCAATTACCAATGTTGCTCTTACTCGCTTTGATGAAATTAATTTAAAAATAAAAGTGAAAACAAATTATTAACAAATGTACTCAATACAAATCCAAAAGAGTATTTTAATAGTAATCGAATCTCGAAAGTAATTATCTATAATGTACTCGAATCATGTTGTTACAAATATTTTAAGTTATAACATATTTCTATAATAATAATAACATTATGTGACTAAAAATCGAAAAAAATCCTTATAACTTACTCAAGAATTGTTTTAAACTTTGGCACAGGACTACTTACTTGTTAATTTTGGTTGTGTCAATATTTATGGAAATACAAATTTATTTTATATTAATGTTTTTTCTTTAAAATCCATCGAATACTAACTACTAAGATAGGAAGTATTAGAATTCTAATATTTTATAGGGATATTTTTTACTGTAAACTATGATTGTAACGGACTCCAATGGCTCCTGTATTGACTGGGATTTTATCCGCAAACATGCGTTTATTGTTAGTAGAGAGATTCGCCATCACTTTAAATGTTTAGGCAATAGTCTTACTGCTCCGCCATAAAGTCTATTTTTGCTTAATGCTAAGGAGTTAAGAACCTACTGCTACCGCCAAATCAACTCTACAACCCGGTCGATATAACTGCGCACCAGGCACCCGTGACGTCACATCGACGCTCTACGGTGCGAACGCGGGGAGGTGCGAGGAAGATTCGCATTCCAGCGAGGTGGGCAGTTAGCTCGACCGGGTTGTAATACGCGCCGCGCCCGCTGTCGTACATTTATTTTGTCTAATATGAGGCTCAAGAAGCGCGATTTTTAAAATTTATTTTTATGCAAAATACCTACTATAGCCTGACCAGGAACATAAAAACCCTGGCATAGAGGCGCGTCAATTGCATTTGATAGTGCAACACTGAGTACAGTCGTACCTGTGTAAAATTAATAGGCTAACTTTATGTATCAGGATTCAGGATTACGGGCTAATTTGATATTTTCATAAATTAACGAAATATATTATTATAGGTAACCTGATTTAAATAAATTAAATGAAACCATCAATCGAGCTAGTAGAATTTATTTTATTATTCATCAATAATCAAATTCAGAACTTGAATATTCAACTGCAATGTCTGCTCATGAACGCTTCAAACTCGGTACTTCTTTCCCAATGAGAGATCGGTCGGGTATTAGCATGGTCTATCATATAAGGTAGGTATTAAAGTGCTACAGTTCTGGGGACGTTTTGTCCCATTGTTCTTTAAGCTTTGTTTTTAAATGAGAAGGTTTTTTATTAGTTTACGAAAAGACGTTTTTTTATTCATTTCTTGTATGTTGACTATTGTGTAAGTCTAAGTAAGAGTAGCTTGGCATATTTTTCAATCAAAATCCTCATTGGTGTAAATATATATTTTTTCTGATTCTGAATAATATTAGGAACGTAAAAAATTTTTAACTAATGTCCGTATTGTTCCAAATTCAATAAATTCATTAAATTATTGAATACATTTACTTTTATTTCCAACCCATTCTTTAATAGGTACGTGCTTAGCTAGGAAAATAACATAGATAAAATTGGTGTTTAGCTGAACAATTATATCTAAATTTTAGTTTTCAAGTTATTTTAATTTAATGTATTACTATAAAATTATATTTCGTCATCACCATTAACATAAGATCATTACCATTTTAATAAAATCATTACCATTGGGAAAACGTCATTACCATTTTGTGAAAAAATATTTGGACGCTTGTTACTTCTAAAATAACGATTGAATCTAAGGGTGAGGCCCTGATCTAAAAAGCTCATTGCTTAACCTTTCAGTTTAAGCTAGTTTGCACGCATTCCTGTAAAGTTTTTCAAAAAACGTAAAATAAATCTCGCGGAATCAAATCGGCGGATCTACCCCAACCTTTGTCGGAAACATTATTCAATGAAAATATTGTCCGAACCCTTAGTATTTCTCTTCGACAAATACTTTAACACATTGTGAACCACTTTTCTTTCACGACTATAAAAATATTTTAGCTATTTAATTCATAAAACCAATTGCGCACATTTAAAATAAAGTTTGTTTACACTTTGACAGCAATAGACTGACATGCAAGGTGACATGTCAATGAAGTTTTCAGTTACTGTTGCCATTAAAAGAAATTAGTACCATTAGTTTTCCGCAACATGGCGAGGGTTTTTATGTTCCTGGTCAGGCTATAATATTTTTTTCCTTCATATAATGAAAAGATTTATTAGATGTTATCAGCAGAAGAGCAATGTTAATGGGATAAAAGATTGTTTAAAATTACGGAACCCTAAGGGCTAAAAACATAAAGGAATAAAAACACATCAATAAAAATAATACGTTGCAATCATTATTGACCAGACAAGGTGACCCTGTCTGTGCGAGTTTGTGGTCATAGCAACTGGCAACAGCAAAACAAAATTGCAGATATGACATCACTGTAACTGTCATCTGTCATTCTTCCTTTCCAATTTCCATCCATTTTTTCTGATTTCAGAAAATAATTTGTTTGTCGTAAGTGAACTGAAGTGAACGGTACCGCGCGGCTACTTTTCCAGTTTATTAAAGTGTGTTTTAGATTTTCAGCAATACTTTAATAATTGTTGTAAAGGAACTACCTATTAATTATCATGTCGGAAAAGCATCTTCAAGCCGGTATTCTATGTTTTTTTCCCTTATTAATTTTAATAATAAGAAAATACTCTATTTTTTTAGTGAAATAAGCGTGTTTTAAAAAACTCGAGATAGAAATATAATTTTTATTCAAGTTTTATGCTTCATGTGAAACAAAGTGAAAGTAACCTCTTGTGAGCTCTTATTTTCAATGACGATTCTGTTTGATGTAATTTTTGAACTAAATATAACTAAATAACCACAATTCCACTAGATAGTGGAATTTATGTGCAATAATGAATATAATAAATTTTTAAAATTTCTTATCAGAATCTGTCTGTCAATCTTTGATCTTATTTTATGATATGTTCTTATCTATTTTTCCAGGTGACGTGCTGCCACCTTACAATGGGAAGCTGCGGCTGTTTGCTATGAGGTTCTGCCCGTATGCTGAAAGGAGTGTCCTCGTATTGAACGCTAAAGGAGTCGAGTACGATCTTGTCTTTGTTAACCTGGATCACAAACCCGAATGGCTGTTTAGCTTCAGCCCTAAAGGTAAAGTATAATCTTTTGACTAACTAAAAAAATAACTTTGCTATCCTTTTTCTGTAAACCCTGGTGGTCTAGTTCTTAACTGATTCAGTGCCTGAGGTGTAAGGGCAGTACAAATCTGAAAGAAGTCTTGCTGACATTCGACTTCTCAAAAAACCGTCTTGTCGCCGCTCCCATACTTCAAGCATTTACTCAGTTAAACGTACGTACGTACTACTGGTATGTAATGTAATCCTTTATTAATGTGTATGATTCTAGAACAGTAATGAGTCAATCTGGCATGTGGTTTTTACTTACCTACCTACTATAGCATGATAAAATACTATCATATTGGGTAAACAAGCAGTAAACACACTTATCATTGCTTGCATACTTTCCTATTTGTTATTTAATTACCTTGTTGTGCTTCAGTTTATTAAACATCAAGGTTTCCTTAAGTTAAATATTATTAGATGCAGGAAAATGTATATTCTATACCTGACTTGGTTCATATCCTCAAGCCTCAATAGCCTACTGCATTATCAAGCATGATGTTATTTCAGTTATTATAAATAACTTCGTTGATAAAATTCCATAACCATATACATTTTACTTGTCTTTATTTATTGACTTGTGAACTAAGAGCAAAATTTATCAATTTTAGGCACGGTTCCTGCTCTTGAATACGAACAAGGCAAGGCTATATTTGACAGCAACATTATAAATGTATACTTGGATGAGAAGTACCCTGAGAAACCCCTTCAGTCTACGGACCCACTACGCAGGGCTCAAGACAAGATGATTGTGGAGAACTTTGCTGCTGTAAGTATTTCATATACTTTATATCCTATTGTGATGACCATTGCAATCTTTAAATGATGAATATATGTATTATCTTTTGAACTTAAAAAACATGCATTACGTAGGAATAGTATTCTAAAAATGACTGTTATTTTTTCTAGGCTCAATCTGCTTTCTACACAGCAGCATACAACTCCCAAGCCCTCCAACCCAACATGGTTGAGAACTACCACAAGGGTCTTGAAGGGCTACAAAAAGAGATTGAAGTGCGCGGAACCAAATTCCTTCATGGCGACGAAGCTGGCTTGGTAGACTTCACCCTTTGGCCATTCTTGGAGCGTTTCCTGTCTCTGCCGTTGCTGGGAAAGACCGAGTTTGCTATTGATTCCTCCAAATATGCCTTGCTGGTATGTATAATATCCACATCCCTGCTGGAATATCATTTTTGACTTTAGATTATTCCTCCTCCTCTGCCACATAATTTATTTAAATGTCATAAAGGTTAACTGGGACAAAATGCTCAGTGACATTCAGTTCACAATTTTTTACCATCGTTTTACTAATCAATTCTTTAACCACAGTACCACTAATTAGTATTTGTCCTCATATAAAAATCAGACACTTGAAAGAAAACTCAACATTTCTCTAAACATTTTGTTTCAGTTGACATACATTGAGGCGATGAAGACCGTGCCAGCTGTGAAGTCCTACTGCCTGGCTCCTGAGACACACGCCAAGTTCACCGAGTCTCGCGCCAAGGGAGACCCCGACTATAACATGCTGGACACCAGTGCAGTCTGCTGCATGCGTCCCAGGAAGAAGAAGGAGTAACGTTACGACAAACGTTATTACGATTTTCGGCTTTATTTTCACGCGGTCCATTTGTACGTAACAAGAAATATTATTTCGTTGTACGTAGTTAACAATAAAAGTACAATTTTTATTTTCGTTTTTTTTTTATCTTCCCTTAACTGGCAATTCTTTTACTAATCTTGTTGTTTACATAAAAAATTAGTTCTGTTTATCATGGACATGATTTAAAAAAAAGTTTTATTTATTTAAAATTTCGACAGGTGAACCGTGAACCAATGTCTCCATAGCTCAGTGGTGAGAGCAGTGGCCTGGCAAGCAAAAGGTCTAAGATTGAAGTCGCCTCAGGCAACCTTATTTTTCTAGTGCAAAATGTTTAAAATAACGGCTGCAGCCGCTACCATGACTCTCCACAGCACCATGACTTGCATTACCTGTCTGCTTTTCCACTACAGTTTACCTATCAGCGTAAAAGCGTCATCGTCATCATAAGTGACGCAGTTGTATTTAGTATGAAGGTTGTTTACCTTGCGTAATGCGTAGTCACGCTAAAGTTGAATACAAGATGTACAAAAAATTGCAGATAATTCTGAAAACTCCCAGAAAGAACTAATCGTGGACGAAATTGGTTGATAACGTTATCATAGCCGCGTCACTGTGAAAATCAAGTTCAAAACATGATCGCGTCGACAATAAGCTTGGCGTCCCACATTCTGGTTTCGTCGTTCAAGCTGCTCACTCCGGTCACACAAGCATTGGAGTACGTAGTGCCTTACTTCAGCATGTCTCCGAAAATCGACTTTAATTCCAAGCATTTGGCTAAAGGTAAGCATTTTGTTATAAAAGCATTTAATTATTTCTTTGTGTTTGTAAACATTTGATTGAGGAATTGTTTAATAGTTGATAGAACCACCTACCTTTAGAACCTGTTCTGTCTAATTGAGCGTCTGCATACTAAAATTAGAAGCATACTTTATTTTATTGTTTTAAGTCAAGCCAAGGCCGCCTCTCTGTTGTTAATTGTTAAGGAATCCAATCCAGTAATCCAGTCGGCGCGAAAATTTGATATTATCGCCGCACCGCGCTGACGAGTAAATTGTATTATCTGTCTGTTATCATTTTTAAACTGTGTACCTTTAACATGACCATTGCACCAATCAATTAAAGATTGTGAAATACCTAGTAGAGTAGGTACATTTTTTACCGTTCAAAACAGAGTATCGAATTATTTATAAAATAGTTATAAGTGGCGGAGTCTTATGCGAAGAAAACCTGTTTTACATTTATACTGATGATAAACGTTCCAATCCAACTTGTTTAATACTTTATTTATGCATGTATTTCTTTCTTTTTACGGATTTCCAGGCGATCCCCTGCCCCCATACAATGGCAAGCTACGCGTGTACAACATGCGCTTCTGCCCGTACGCCCAGCGCACCATCCTGGCGCTCAACGCCAAGCAGGTAGACTACGAGGTCATCAACATCGACCTGGTGAACAAGCCTGAGTGGCTGTTCAAGAAGAGTGGATTTGGTAAGTAGTTTACATTTTATAGTAAAATAGTTATAGTAAAAAATAGTTAGTTCCAACAGGTGGCGCTGAAGTCAGGGTCATCTTTAATCTACCGGGGCCCCTAGGCACTTCAGGACCACGGCGTTCCTTTTACTGCTGTAAAATAATTACTTATAGGTATACAGCGTATACCGAGTATTTATTTTACGAGTACGAGCCGGAAGCCCCTTCAATCGCTGGGCACTGGGCACTAGGACACAGTACATGATGCGAAAAGACCCTGACTGAAGTCAAAAATTATGATTAGCATAACGTAGCAGATTTTAGATAGGGTACCTTGATAGATTTGATAATTGATTGCTGTTAGATTTCCAAGACAACTGCGAACTCTTAATAAACCCAAACTTTATCGTCAGAATTAATGATAAAATTATCGTTATTTTCGATTTACAGGTAAAGTTCCTGCGATAGAAGTCAAAGAAGACGTTTGTATCTACGAAAGTTTGGTGACAGTGGAGCTCATCGACGAACTTTATCCGCAGCGTCCCTTGATTTCTAAGGATCCTATTAGAAAAGCCTTCGATAAGATCATCATTGAAGCTCTCGGACCAGTAAGTAAAATTTTGTTTTAGATCGACGACGACACATCAAGCTAAACACGGTGGCGTCATTTCGTCGGTTGTTGCAAGATGCATGGGATTTTGCAAGAAAAAAATATACCTAAGTAGTCTGATGTACGGTCGACTGTCCCTAACAACAATAAAATTACAAGTCCTGTAACTGATGAATGCGTCGTTTAGCTATTACCTAGAGATATGTACCACAAAAAAAGAAAAAGTAAAAAAAAAATACACCAAATAAAGAATACAGCTCCTCTTTTTGAAGTCGGCTAAACTTTACATGAATGCGGTCAGCGCAAGGACCAGTCGTGGAAATCCTTAGAAGGCCTCTGTCCAGCAGTGGACGTCATTTGGATGAATCGAATGAACCTTACATTACTTATATCTTTACGTTCCAGGTCCAAGTATTGATGTTCAAGGCCTTCAAATTCCCTGACACTATCACGGACGATATGGTGGCAGCGTACAACAAAGCGCTGGCCTTCTTCCAAGAGCAGCTTCAGAGCCGAGGCACGCAATTCCTTGCCGGCAGCGAGCCTGGCTTCGTAGACTACATGATCTGTCCGTGGTTTGAGAGGATACTATGCGTCCAAGATATGAAACCTCTGGTCATTGATGCGAATAAATATAAATTGTTGGTAAGTGCCACAGGCCACACGTCTTTTGATTAATTTTTAAGTGTTAATTTTTAGTAGAAAAAGCATGAGATATCCCGGTATTAAAATTTGTTGGGGGGTCTTTCATCTAAAAAAAGGTTCATCATCATCATTATCTAAAAATTTACCGTCTTTGTCCCCCTGCCCTGTAGCCTGGAGGCCCTTTTCATTGATACGGCGGTAGCTCCGACTCTGGTTCTAACTTACTAAATTAAGCCGTTTTCAATTGTTTATTAAACTGAAGTTAAGTGTTTGTGATTAATATTATGTTTGTTATTATTTTCAGCTGGACTATTTAGATCTCATGCTAAAGGACCCGGCCGTCAGTCAGTACGTGATACCCAAAGACGTTCTCCTGAAGTTTTTGGAAGGCTACCGAACTGGGCAGATCGATTATGACTCTTATTTTACCTCCGTAAAGTCCAACATTTAAATTAGTTAGAAAAGTTAATTATTGACCGTCCTATCTGAGACAAAGTATGAAAGGCTGGCGCAATCTGCCAAAAACTAATCCGTATTTTCGTCAACTATTCGCGACGTCTCCAGTGTCTCCATACTGGCCAGACAAATGTTATAGGAAATTAAAATCTAGTCATAGTAACGAACATACCCTAATGAAATCAAATAAATTCATTTTTTTAATTAAGTATTCACGATATCCGTAAGTTGGTAATCAGCATGAACTCTGTTGTAAGTAAATGTAGATGACACTCATCATAGTCATACCACAGGTCATACTTACTCAAGTCATTGCACATTCATTACTGGTTTGTTTGTATTGTTTTCATTTTAAACGTATTGGAACATGTAATAATTTATGACTATGATTTTCCTGTAAGGATGCTGTATGCATCATTTTTGTAATAAATGAATTAATATTTTTTTTTTACATCTAGTCTATTACATTACCTACCTAATATTAAACGATTAAACTATGTAAAATATGGCTTATAATACCTATTAAAGTTTTAATTTTGTTATCCTCGTTGTTTTATCTAAATCACCTTGCTAAAATGACAACAAGTAATTAGTTAATTAATTTTCAAATTAACTTAACCTTTATGAAGATACGACTATTAAGGCAATCGGCTTTCCATAATTAGTAATTTAGCTACTTAACTAAAAATCTATGTTTTAACTCATTGCTACAGCATAAGTACGATACTAATTACTCGGTTATTAGTAGTAGATACATTATTTTTAATTATGTGTCATTTGTGTGAGCCTCCTGGGAATAATTTGAAATCAAACCCAGCACCTTTTCGTCAGGGCGGCCAACCACTATGTTTACCTACATTTTTACCCGACTGCGCGAAGAGGATTATGTTTTTTTTTAATGTTGGTATCAATTTGTACTTTGTACCGACCGAGACTCAAGTCCACTGGAACAACATCAATAGGACAACTCGACTAAAGGTCATAGTACTCCAACGTACTACAGGCAACAGCACATCAGACTATACATTTTTGTTGCAAAATCGCTCTTATTACAACTCTATAAGTGCCGCAATGTTTACCTTGATGTGATATCGTCCACACTAAAGCATGATGACGATTCAAAATATCTTATCAAGGCTAATCCATGCTAAGCGTTTTTATTGCTTATTCAGTGGAGATAAAAGCTACATTTCTGTGCAGAGGACCTCACGTCGCTCATACGTTAACCACTTGTTTCGATAGACTCACTGTTTATTAGATTTTTTCGTAGATTTCGTTCAAATAAATTAGGAAATCAGTAAATAAATGTAACGGTGTAAAGCTGGTACTCAAAATGTGGTCATTTAAAGTTCTCCGTAGTCAAGTGTGTTCGGTAGAACGCGTATTATTGTTGGATAATCGTAGTATAGCGTCATCGGTCAAGGGCATCAACTTCAACTCCAAGCATCTCAAGAAAGGTATCACAACAATATTAGTGCTCTGAATAGAATAAAATGATGGGTACTTAAGTATGTCGAATAAGATTGATTTGGAAGCCGTATTTTATTTTTAAATAAAGATTATTATAAGTAATTTGTATTGCACAAATTACTAATAGTCCCGTTAGCCCCTCACAATCACTAGATTAGTGGGCTCACCACAATAGTCGAGCGGCGCGCGGCGGTGGGATTCGAACCCGCGTTCCCCGGATCACGAGTTGGCCAGTCCGACCCCTTTACCAATCGGCTATCGTGTTGTTGCAGCTAAAATAAATAAGACGGCCGGTGGTTAGAGTAACCCGATTATTAGCTGCAGTTGCGGGTTCAAAATTAGAATTGTACTAGGTATGATGGATGAGGACAACAGGGAAGTTATTAAATGTACGCTTATCTAATAATGTAGGTAGGTACTAGGTATTTGGTCGCCATATTTTATTATCAGATCGATGTTTATCTATGTTATGTATTCTATAACTTAGAATCTCCATTTGGGGTCTAGATAATTTACCAACAATAATAATATAAAGTACGAGTAGATACAACCTAGGTACCTACACTAATCTAATACTTGTTAGTACTAGTAATTTTAGGTGATTTTTGTTTTTTATATGGGAGATCAAGTACCTAAGTCATTTAAAAATTTACCTAAGACCGTCCTACCCAATGTATCGGAATAGAACTGTTTACATTAAAATTTTATCTGTGTTAAAATGGGGCATTGATTGGTAAAGTCCGGTTTCCACCAAGGCGGAGCGGAGAGGAGAAATGTTTTGAATAACCAACCAATGAGATAGGTATAATGAAAATGACAGAATTACCGGGAAACCGGGCCTTACGCTATAACGTTAATATTGCACCCAATTATGACTCTCACTCACATTTTAAGCTATCGTATAAAATCATTATGGTTACATGTTCTGATTTCCAGGAGATCCAGAGCCAGCTTACAATGGCATTCTACGGGTTTATAACATGCGGTTCTGCCCGTATGCGCAACGGACCATGCTTGCATTGAACGCCAAAGAGATTGACTATGAGTTGGTTAACGTAAATCTTATTAACAAACCTGATTGGATTTTCAATAAGAGTCCTTTTGGTAAGATTTATATCAGTTTAAAATCTGAATATCATTCTAAATAAGAAGAAATATTTAACTTACTAATAATTTACAGGTAAAGTTCCCGTTCTGGAAATAAAACAGGGCGAAACTATTTACGAGAGTTTAGCGACTGTGGAATATTTAGACGAAGTATACCCTCAAAGACCTCTATTACCCAAAGACCCAGTGCAAAGAGCACGGGACAAAATGGTAGTCGAACTGTCTGGAGCCGTAAGTATTTTAGTGAAACTAACTCCGATTGAAAAATACACGTTCATGATTCAACAAGACATCTACTTTTACAGATACACACGTTGTTTTTCAAACTTGTTAAAACACCAGATAAGGTAAATGAACACAACGTTGCGGCATACCGAAAAGTCCTGGACGTAATTCAGGAGGAACTAGTAACGCGTGGGTCGAATTTTTTGTATGGAAACGAGCCAGGATACGTAGACTACATGATTTGGCCGTGGTTCGAGAGACTGCAAATTTTGGCCGAAACCAATCCTACAGCCAACATTAATGCTGATAAATATAAGTTACTGGTAAGACAGAATGATCCAGCTAATGTTGAAAATTCGCTGTTATTACAATTAACAACTAATTTGTTTTCAGTTGGAGTACATAGCAAACATGAGGATGGATCCAGTCATCAGCCAATACCTAATTCCTGATGATATTTTAATAAAATTCCACAGTGGATTTCAATTATCAAGTGGCCCTAACTATGACTTACTTCTGAATAAAGATTAAATTAACGATGTTGTTGTTAATACTTTATTACTTAATTAATGTCGTCAATTAACGTGGCTTACAATACCAAGTGATTATTAATGACTACCTACTTACATCAGGATAATATATTTCGTGAATCATAAACGTAAATGGTCTTAAAATGTTTAATTATAGAAAAAAATACCACTCAGTAAGAAAGAAAGAAATATTATAAAATCAGCAAGTTTGCAACTAATTAAAATGTCAAAAACACTCCAATTTGTAAGTCACATACAACTTGAGAATGAAAACACTTCATTTTTGAGAATACATTAAAAAAAATGAAGAATAAGTTGTACATGATAACAGATGATCAAAAAATTACATTAATAATTATTCTAAAAAAATGCTGAATCTGATATCATCTTTGAACTTTACAACTTTTAATACAAAATGAAATGTCTTATACTATTTTTAAATTATGTCATAAAACTAAATTGAGAAAATTAAAACTCAGCATGTCAATACTGTGTATGTTGAAAATTTACAGAATTATAATGTTACAAATACAACATTACAAATCCATGTAATCTTTGGGAGTATTCAGCAATACTATGTCAAACTAATGTATTTTCTCAGTCTTCATTTGTATCTATGTCAACTCTAAATCTAACTTAAAACTATTCTCCCTTATATTTTTCTGCTAGAGCTTCCAGTTTGGATATGATGTTTTTCAAATCCACATTTTTGTCTAGTTTTAGATAAGCTGTGTTCCTCACATCATGCAATTTAATTAATTCAGGGACAGCCTCAGCTAGAACTTTAATGTCTCTTTGCAGGTCACTTGCAGACACATTTGCTTTGAAACTGCTGTCTAACTTTGAAAGTATAATATTCAATGCCAGAACATTTTTTCTTTCAGTTACAAATATGTTTCTGAGGGTCCTTGCTAAATCTGGCAGTCTACAATACACTAAGTACTTCTTTTCATCTTCTGAGGATCTTGTCATAGCTTCTAAAGCCTTAGCAGCCTGTTTTGCTTTAACCTTTTCGAGTAATGAAGCAGGCAAATTCCTCAGAGCTGGATTCAAGAGGGTAACATTGCTGGTACTTGGCACACTTTGTGTTTGAGTGCTAGTAGCAGTACCAACATCACTGTCAGTGATACCAGTGGCAGCCTTTTCTTCATTGGTCAATCCACGTGCCTTAGCCTGAGCTAACTTCTCTAGAGCTCTTTCCATTTTGGTATTGCATTTGAACAACTCACGAGCTTTAGTCAACACATCTTGGGCAGTAGAGAATTTCTCAGCATTAGGTGCTTCTGGCAATTTGGCACTATCAACTTCTGGTACTTTCTCTAGCTCAAATTCTGGGTGCCAACGAGTCAGTTTATCATCAGGAATCACCATAGGAGGATCTAAGGTCTGAAGATACTGAGAGTGATGTTTTTTGGCCAACTGAAGCAGTGTTTCATAGAAATATCTGCGCCTTTCCAATAAGACACTTGGATTCATAATCTTGATATCATTGGGAAAGTTTGGAGAGATGATCAGTTCATAGGATTCCTTATGGTTTGATGTGCTGAAAGTTTTCATTTTCTGGATTTCAAAATTGTAGAAGTCAGGCACTAGGTGTTTTATTTGTGCTAAATGCTTCTCAGTGAAATTCCTTTTCAGCATTTCTTGTACAGATGGTTTCAGTTTAGTGAATGTGATTTTTTCATGTCTATTGTATAATAGAGCAACGACAGTCTCCATTCCACGGAAGAGTTCTGCCAAGAATCTGTACTGATGGGGCAGGGGCAAGCTGGATGGTGAAGCAGCCAGGGAAGCATGTCTGACGTATGCTGGGACCTAAATAGGAAAAAAAAACAATGTTAATAAAAAAGACCACTATTCATTTTTGCTTCCTTATTCTTTCAACAAAATTATACACACTTACCTTACTGGGGCTCTTCACAGGGCTTACAAAAACTTTCCTAGGAGATATCAATGGCCTTTCAGAGCTGACTGGCTTTGTAGCTTCATTCTTTGGAGACAGCAACTCATTTTGAACCGAACGTTGTTTGCTGGGACTGTGAACAAAAATGCTATAAAAATCACTGAGCTCTACAGTTGTTACATTATGAACTTGTTATTAGAATTTTATATTACCTTGAAGGGACTTCCACATCAATTGATCTGAATTCTTTTAGGTTCTTCTTGGCCGAGGTCTCTTTTAGTTGCTGTATACCTTTGCTGATGCGATCAGCAGACGCCTTCAATTCAGCTAACCTAGAACTACCAGCCAGCCTCTTCCTGAGATCTCCCAAACTTAACTCTTTACGGGCCGACGATATTGAGTTAGTAGATTCTGATTTTGAGGGTCCTTGGTTCTTAACGTTGACAGCATTCTGTTTCTTGGCGAATGCATTTCCACTTGAGTCTGATGCTTCTGGTACTTGTGGGCCACTTATTGCCTGTTTTTTTTCAAGTCTTGGCTGTGCTGGCTGTACCAACTTGATGTCATTTGTCTTTTCTTTTGAAATTAATTCACTTTTCTTAGATAAAAAAGCTTTACGCGCACTATTAGTACTTCCCGTGTGATCAATGTGGGCAATTTTGTTTTTAGAACTTACAATATCTTCAGTGGCCGGTCTTTTTCTACTATTAAAAAACGATGTTATAGTTGATTGAGACATTTTAGCAGTTGTAAATGTATTAAAATTAATCTTCTCACTGTAATTATTGTGGAAACCAATTTTTCCCTCCAAAAATCGTTGGACTGGACGTCGGTCGTTCGTTACTTCTTGCTTCTTGACGTCCACTTTATCAATGTCAAAAAAATTCGACGACTCCGCGAATTTCAAATGTCATTCATTACACTATTTGAACGTTTTATTGACTTTTTCTGGGTACTGGCTATTTAATCCAATCACCCGTAGGTGTTGCCAGTGGTTATTTAATTTACAATATATAAACTAAGTACAAAGTAAAACTTTGTACTTAGTTTTTTGTATTACAACAAACATTTTTGTCGCAAACTATCATTTATATTTCAAATAGAAACCACTTAGTTTGATGAGCCGTCGTACGATAGGCAGTAATAGTGTCATATACTATCGCAATTTAAAACTGTATTATAATTTATAAGCTTTTAACAAGTTTCACCTGTCTGGAGTCTAAAGGATGTCTCTAAATATTGTAGTTGACCCACTTCCTGGTTTTGTACTTAGCAGATTTTTTTTCATTATTAACTTGTCTTTCAAAACTAAGTGCCAACAAGTTGTCACAAAAAATAAACATGTCACAGAGGTCATTTCTGATTGAGATTTGCTAAAAATTTGGTTTAACGCATTTAAATACAAATGAGCGAATGTGAAGACCACCATTAAAATGCTAACATTATTTGAAAACTTGTGAATCGATAATAAACCTTTATGAACCTAAAGCCGTATGAGCGAATGATCAACTGAAATCCGAAAAGATCTTCGCAACAATTCTCCTTAGGGGTAGATATAATTTAGAATCTAAGATGTGTAAATAAAAGAACAAATAAGAAATGCCCCCTAAATCAATTGCCAAGCAAACAGAACCAAGAAAAAGTATTTTGGTAATTCCAAGTCGTATTGTTAGTAGACCTGACGAACTTGAAGGCGGTGAAGAAACAGAAATCGCAGCACAAATCTCCGTTCCTCAAGAAGGTGGCTGGGGATGGGTGGTTGTATTCGCCGCTTTTTGGATAATGTTCATTTTAGACGGTGTCTCTTTTACTTTTGGGAGTTTGCTAAGTGATATGACTGCAGATCTTGGTATGGCTGACTCTTTAGTGGCTTTAATAAATTCTGTGGCTGTAGCATTATATTTTATTGCTGGTCCATTAGCATCAGCTTTCATTAATCGTTTCGGGTTTAGGGCTTGTGTGATGTCTGGGTCTGTAATTTGTGCGTTTTCATTATTTTTTTCATATTTTTCTACAAATTATGCTTCTTTAGTGATATTTTATGGAGTATGTGCAGGATTTGGATATTGCCTTATAAACATGTCTGCTGGATTAGTGGTAGGTTTTTACTTTGAGAGGCTTCGATCTTTAGCTATAGCGCTAGCAACCACAGGTTCAAGTGCGGGAATAATGATTTTGTTTCCATTAAACATATACTTAGTCAGTTTAGCGGGTTGGCGAACAACTACATTGTTGCATTCGGGGATGTTTGGCCTTATTTACTACTTTGGCATGACTTTCCGGCCTTTACTTTCTCTTACTGTGGTGAAAACCACTGACGACCCCACTCGCACAGTTACATATTTACCAAGCTTATCAAAGGCAGTAATTCAACCAACACAATCGAGCGCAAAAGTAGACGGCCTTAAACCTACTGTAACTGAACGTTTATTTAGCGCTGTGTCTAATGCCAATTTCCCTACTGCAGCAGCAGTAGTTGAAGAAGGTGTTCTCACATCATCTAATCAGCCAGGACCGTCAACTGGCGCAGTATCTAAACTTACACTGACCGCACACAGTCCTCAAGGGGGTGTTAGTCGTCGACATTTAAAGCAAGTGCAGTCTATTATTTCGAAAACAAGCGTTCAAGATAAGCAAAAACGAAATGTTGAACTCACAGTACACGTGGAAGAGGCACCTAAGAAACGTAGTTGTTGGGCACGTCTATGCCATTGGGAAGAACACGTTCCACAATCTCGGCCTTTATACAGAGATGATGCATTTTACAGTGGGAAGGTCGATAAGTTACCAATATACCAAAAAAGTATGATGGATACTACTGGAGAAGGAAAAACAGGTCTCGAATATCAGATGGCTGTATCTAGAGCAGTAACCGCAGGAGATTTGCGGGAAAAAAGAGGAGTGTTTACTACAGCCGTTAGAAGAGTTCTTGCCACTATGATGGATCCTAAATTACTAAAACGTCCCTCATTTATGCTTCTATCTGCTAGTGGCTTTTTAACGTATGTAGGGTTTTTAGTACCATACGTATATTTGAAGGATCGAAATTTACAAGCGGGTTTGGCTTCTCATCATTGCACGCTATTTATTACTGTGTTAGGATTCGCAAATGCTTGTGGAAGGTTAGCCATAGGTGCTTTAGCTGTTAAGATTGACCCAATAAAACTATATTCAATTTCTTGTTGTATTGGGGGTTTAAGTACTATTGTTTCAGATATAACATATGATATATATTATCAATATGGATACTGTGTAGTGTACGGTTTTTTTGTAGCTAGTCTAGCTTGCCTAAGAAGTATGGTAATAGTGTCTTTGTATGGATTGGAAAAACTCACGAATGCTACTGGCATGATGTTATTGTTTCAAGGGTTTGGTAGTTTATTAAGTACACCACTAGCTGGTTTGTTGAAAAATAACTTCGGTTATACAGTATCATTCTGTGTAGCTGGCGCATTTATGGTTGTTGGTGGACTTATTTTGATACCAATCCGAAAAGTTGCAAATAAGGAAGATGGAACGGAAAATGAGGGACCCAAGACCACGAAAAATCGATAAAAATTTTAGTTAGGCCCGCCATTAATATCATGATTTATCAGTGAATAAATGAATAGAAAGTAAAATGTACCCATCAACTGGGTTTCATTTAAAACTGCCATACGCGCTTTTGTATTGCTGCAAAAAACGGGCCAGCCCATTAACCTTTGCAACTTTTACATAATAACGATGTAAGTAGGCAATAATGTATGTTTTGTAAATAAGTATACGAATGTTACAGAAACAGGTGTATTTGTAGGCAGTTTACTAAAAAAAGCTGTATTTTATTAAACTACATAAGAAGGTATTTATTGTAATTAGTTATGTACTTACTTGTTTAAAAGTTAAAATAAATACATGTTTTGTTACTATGCTTTTAATTTAAATACCTACAA